>NC_091446.1:2092500-2257500 GCF_964237555.1 Oryctolagus cuniculus | reverse complement strand
GCCCGGCTGCTCCTCGGGGCTCTGCAAGGGCGAAATGAAACTCCAGGCACAAAGCTCTGGTGGCCTTCACCCGACCAGAGTCCAGCCAGCAGGGGCCTAGAGCACCACGAGGCAGCTGGGAGCTTCCCCTCTGCACCCAGGGGCTCACGTGTGCTGCCCAGCCCAGCAGGCACATGACGAGGTGGCCAGCGCTGCCTCCCAGCGTCAGACCCACCTGAGGCCCACGTGGCCCCGGGAGCAGGCTCCGGGTACCGTGCGAGCTGGGGCTGGGGCCCCCTTAAAGACAGGGCGTTCCCGCTCCGTTTCAGAGCTCCGTGGAAAACGGCCATCAGGACGTGAATGGGGAACCAAGGCGGGAACCCAGCAGCAGCGAGAACCCTGCGAGGCTGTGGCCCCAGCACACCTGGGCTCCGCCACCCGGGACCCCGGCTGGGGTGCGGCTGCCACCACCGGTACACTTGCACCGCGCTTGCGCCATTTTGAGACGCTACTTTTGATTACTTTCCCATCACGGACAAGGACACGACACAGATTATTTCTCTGCACATATTAGTTAAAAAATCCAGCTGACTTTAGAGTTTGTCAATATCAGGAGAGGTAATTAACTGTTTTGAAAGAATCCGTAATGTGGGACTTTGTAATGGCGCCATTTGGAGTCAAGTCACAGATGCGGCGTGTGGAGCCATACTGTAATTAGGAAGAAATGCTGTACAGGTTTTCTACTAATTAGCAAATTATGCTGAAAATAGCATCAAGCTAATTAACAGTTATTATGGCATTTTTGAAAGTATGACTTTAATTAGCAAAGTCCTGACGCATGCAATTTCAAACTTGTCCAGAAAAACACAGGACATGATCAAGAAGCTACAAAGATTATTACGAAGAAGTCAAAACGCGGGGTGGGGGGAGGGGCCTCCCGGATCCTTCCGCGTTTCCATTTAGATGAGAGCACATGTGTGTCATTGACTCTGCCAAAAAAACCCAGGCCGGCTGCCGGGTGTCGGGTGGCCCCGATGGCCGTAACAGCCACCATGCAAAAACAAGTCCGAGCTCAGCTGGTGCTGGGAAGATTCACTTATTCTACTTGAATGCACATTAAAAGAGGGTCTGGATGAAGCCAGGCTACAAGACACAACCTGACAGCTCTACTGCCGGCCACGCGGCTGCCCGTCAGCCACCCGGGCTGGGCCGTCCTGCTGTCCCGGCCCCTCCGAGCAGCTGGCTGGACGGCCGGGGTGGGTGCGGGAGCTGGAGTGGGCTGGGGGTGGGCTGGGGGTGGGAGCCAGGGGCCGGAGTTTGCAGGAGTTGCGGGGAGCAGGCTCACGGAGGTGGTTCGCCGCCCGTGAGCGCTGCTGGCCTGGCCTTTGTGTCTGGGCCCCTCCTGCTGCTGGCCTTCCCAAGTATCCGCTTTTGTTGTCTTAGAGAATGAGAAAAAGGCCCCCGCGGCTCGGGCTCCTGAGAGCCGGTGACACGCCCGGCCCGTGGCCACCCTCAGCCCTGCATGAACCTGGCAGGGGAGGGTCAGCCATTCAATACGGAGCAGGGGCTCCCAGCGCCAGCGCCGCCTGCCCACGCTGCTACCCCAGGCCTCCTCTTTATTGCCTGTCCTTCATAGGGAGGGAAGGAGCCTTGCAGCCAAGTTTTGACACGACCACATATGGCCTCCTCCATCAATCTGACTAATCAAGCATCAAGGAGAGGCACAGCCAACCTAATTGCCAGCCACCGTCCAATCACTCCGCACAACCTGAAATGGATACAGGCTGGGCGGGCGGGCGGAAGACAAAGCCGCCCTCCCTCAGGTGTCCCAGGGTGAACTCTGCTCAAGACACAGGGACCGCAGAGTGGGGGCAGGGGGGCTCTGCCCCCCCCACCCCCAAGACCCAAGCCCACCGCTTGCCTGCCCCGAGTTACGAGAGCCGAAAGCAAGCGGAGGACGTGGCCACGAGGCCAGTTCCTCGCAGGAGCCACCCCAGCACCTTTTAGGGACCAGAGCGGAGCCCGCAGGTGCCGCCCTCCCCAGAAGGGGGCGCTGTGGAGCCCTGGGGTGCACGACCCCTTCCCCCATATCCACACTCTCCTGCCCACTGGATCCCCCTAGATGGAGCGGGAGCGGGTGCAGGCAGAGCTAAAAGGGGCCACCAGCAATGCGGGAACTTCCTGGAGAAACACGGAAGGAACCGAATCCACGACCCTTTATTTGCGAGGCAAAGTCCGCAATTGTTCCTGCGGGCGCCCATTGTGTCTGCCCCTGCCCACTGTGCCTTCCTCGGGCGCCCATTGTGTCTGCCCCTGCCCACTGTGCCTTCCTCGGGCACCCATTGTGTCTGCCCTGCCCACTGTGCCTTCCTCGGGCACCCATTGTGTCTGCCCCTGCCCCACTGTGCCTTCCTCGGAGCCCTGACTGACAGCTGACATTCTCTTATGCATTATCAAGAAGTACAAGTTTTGATGTTATCAGAGTGGAAAAACAGCCCAAATGTCAAAGTCTGAATATTTTCCCCAGTTTCTTTAAATGACATCTTACTTTCCTACGTGCATTGTGACGGGGCCGCTCGTGGCCGCCCAAGTACATGGCGGCCGGAGGCAGATAGCAGTGAACTTTGTTGGGGTTTTGTTCCCGCATCCTCGAAATGCTGCATTTCTGCCCTTTTCCTGGCTAGGAATTTCAAATAATTCTGTTATAAATGACGGAGCCGGGGCTGCCTAGCGGAGGAGAGCCCAGGCTGACCCGTTGCTGTATTAAATTTTCATATGAAAAGAGCACTTTACACACGCAGCCAAAAGGGCAGAGCGGCGCTCCTGTCGGACTCCCAGAGACAAGCATTTTCTAGCTCTGCATGCATAAAATGAGCTACAGTAGGTGTCAGTAATTAAACGATCATGTTTCAAAGTCTTGACAACAGTACAGAGGCAAGAGAACAAGACGATAATTTCATTAGTCTGAAGAGCTAAGTCATAATTAGGTGCCTTTCACAGAGTAAAAGTCGTGGACAAAAGGTGCCGTTCGTGCCCAGCCAGGTCAGCGGCGCAGGAGTGAAATCCAATCTGGGGTCCCGGGTTTACGGGGTTCACCGCGGGCAAGGGACCGCAGGCAAAGTCTGGTCGGAAACAATCAGGCTTTCTTTGGGGCGGCTGAGAAAGGAAAGGATATAGAAACAGCCTGAAAAAGTCGGTGAACAATGGGGTATCGGTGGGCTATTGTCACCGGGAAACCTGAACTCCTCCCCTTGCTCCCGGGACTGCAGGCCACTTCCCAGAAGGACCCCAGGGTGGGAGCTGCCCGGCCAGAACCGCTGGCTTCCCCTGCCCCAGCCAAGTCAGTAACTGTGCTGCAAACTGACTTTGGTAAAGTAGCATTTATTTAAAACTAAACTGTCGGGATGGGCACTTCATCGAATCATTAATGTGCAGTCTGATGCCGCTGTCAGTTTATTTATCTCTGTCTTTCCTTGCTGACGTATTTGCATATTTAATTGATCAATATGCTCCCTGTTCGTCTTGCACATCTGCCAAGCTGGGCCCAGCCTCTCAGACCCCTCATTTCTCAAACTGACAGCTGCCTGCACCTCCTCCCAGCGCCCAGGTACCGCCTGCACCTCCCCTGCAGCAGGGCCGCCCGGCCGGGCCGGCGTCACTCCTGCGTGTCTATTAATTTCCCGTCCCCGGATAACGTAAAGCCTCGAGTGAGGAGGAGGCACTTCCAGCGTCGGATCTGCAGAAAGTTCTGCGGGCAGATTTTCCACACGGCTGCGCGTCACCGTGCGAGGAGCAACACGTGCCCGTCGCCCCCACTCAGCATCTGTCACTGTCGCGCTCCTGCCTCCTCGCAGCCGCGGATCCGGGCGCCTTATCAGCAGTGCGTCAGAAACCCACGCTGCCTCCCTTCCTTGTTTAATCTTTTATTAAGAGCTACATTGTGAGCTTCTGATAGCAAATGTCCTCCGCCCCATCACTCACAAACGAGTCAGCACCAGCAAGGCGGCCCCACGAAAGCAGAGGCGGCGTGGGCGACTGCCAGCGAGGGCGCCCCAAGTGTCCCGAACAACCCACTGGCATCTCTCGAGGGCAACAGAGGGGGATGCGGCGGAGCTGGGGGACCCGTGCTCCTCGGGGCCCCGCCTCGTGACGGCCGACGTCCAAGGAGAGCACGAGGCAGAGGCCAGAGCCCTGTGTCCGAAAGATCTCCCCCGACCCCGCGCCGGTGGGAGAACGCCGACCCCCAAGTACGCCTGCAGAGCGCGGGAGACAGGCCCGGAGGCAGGTGTGCCGGTGTGGTCGCACCTGGGCCACACTCCCGGGCCAGGCCGGGCCGTGGGGGCCGAGCCCCAGGGCAGGTGCGGGCCTCTGACGCCACTCTCTTCAGCCATTGCCGTGTTAGTTCTCTCTTCCTTTGATTGATGTTTTAGTCTGAGCTGTCATTAGCTAAATTAATTTTCTCTCAAAGACAGTGGAATAAGGTCCACGAAGGCAAATCTTACGAGACTGTGAAAACAGACCGTCATCTGGAGGAGATTCAGGTGTGCCCCTGCGCCTGTCATCAGCGTGGAAGAACACTTTAATTTGATACGAATTCCTCAAGAGAAACTTTAAATTAACTTAGATTTAGCTGTGTTTGAGGGATAGCAATTCAAAGCAACAAAATAAAATACTATTTGCTGACTCTGGCGTTTCTATGTCCCTGCCTCTATATGTTCTTCTTTATTTTCTGCTCAGGCTAAATAAATGCCAATATTCACCTTGAAAGAGTCATCATAAACTAACTCCCCTGGGATATAAAAAATATACTTCTCTCATCTCCCATCCAAACAGTGTCAGATGAAGTTAAAAGACCTGGTAAATGTGCTAAAATCTGCTTATGTGAATTATTTTTTTCCGGGATAAGTGAGCAGCCATCACCTAAGCTGTCAGGATGCGAGGGAAGCGGCTGTGTCACAGCCCAGGAGCAGGGCACGGACCGAGCGGGGGAGGCAGAGCAGCACAGCGGCCAGAGACTCCCCAGCAGGCCCCAGCAAGGTCCCGGGGACGTCGGTGCAGCCCCGAGGGGTGGCAGAGGCTTGGCAGGGCTGGACCACAGGGAGGCAACGGCCAGTCTGAGACCACCCCTCCTACCTCCTGCATGCTGGACCCACCAAGTACCAGCAGGACTCCAATTCTTAGCACTTTCAACACAAACCTCTTTCATTAGAAAAATCCTATTTCCCAGGACGGACCTTGTGGCATGGCAGGTAGGGCTGCTGCTTGCGACACAGGCATCCTGGATGGGCGCCGGTTCAAGCTCCATTTCCCATCCAGCTCCCTGCTAATGCGCCGGAGAGGGCAGCAGAAGACGGCCCACGTGCCGGGGCCCCTGCACCAATATGAGACCCGGATGAAGCTCCAAGCTCCTGGCTTCGGCATGGCTCAGCCCTGACCGTTGCAGCCATTTGGGGAATGAACCAGAGGACAGAAGATCTAACTCTGCCTTTCAAATTCACAAATAAATCTTAAAAAAAAAAAAAGGAAAGAAAGAAAGAAAAGGAAGAAAATGAAGAAAGAGGAAAGAAAGTCCCGTTCCCCAAGCAGCCTCCCAGTGCTGCAGTCAGGGTGACCGTTCCTGGGGTGCACGCTGCACGGGGAGAGCCCCCGCATGTCCCTGCTGCTGGCCCCTTCGGACCTCCTGAAGATTTGCCCCTCTCCTCCACAGGCAATCCAGCGGGGCCACCTCTGCGTGAGGCCAGGGCTCCACCCAGGGCAACTGGGCTTGCTGAGGTTCCAGGCAAACCTAGAGGTCTTGGGAACCACTAAAACCACGCCCACCCAACGCCCAGAAAGGCCAGGTTCAAGGGTCATCAATGAAATCAGGCATCAGCCCAACACTCTAAGGGCCAAGTTCAGGGCTGTGGGGGCCACCGGAGAGGAGGCACCAACCCAGCACCCACGAGAGCCAAGTTCAGGGCAGGTTCTGCCCGACTCCGTCGGCTGCCGAGTCTCTCTGGGGCACGCCCTCCAACAAGAACCATTCTCAGACGCAGGCCGCTCTTGACATCTGAATAAGTGGATCCTTCCGGGTCAGACAGTCAAGTAGGTCTGGAGTGTCTCAACCAAGTGGCCGTGGCCCCCTGGCTGGGAACGAGCCGCAGGCTGGGAACGCTCTGCCGACAGTCACATGACGTACCACCACCCCGGCAATGCCATAATTATGACGCCTAAACTCGCCCTGTCTATTTGCAGGCTAGAGGAATGCATGATTGTTTATTTTTATTACAAATATTGATGGTAACTCACAGGCATTTACTTCATCGCCATTTCAAGTGAAATTGCCCATCATAAAATATCTCTAGAATTCGGATCCTGATTAGCTTCCTGAGCGGCCCAGGGTGCGATCCTACCATTTGTCTTAATTTTATTTTGCTCTCCCTAACTACACACACCACTTCAGGAATATCTGGAATTTTGTTTTAATTGTACAGCTTTCAAGTCCCCCACATTCCTCTTTGTGTGGAAAGCATCCTGGTGATTTATCCTCATTATTGTGTAAATAGGTTTCGGCAGTTCTCAGTAAATAAAACAAAGACTGACAGGAGGAGAAGAGGGAATTTGCTTTCCTACCAATTAGAGTAGCCTTAGGCAGTACTTTTAAGAGGAGATAAATCCTGCAAATCACTAAAATGATCCTGTCACATGCACCAAATATTAAAATCGCACAGTGGCGCCCTCGCTGCCGTTCGCTCTGGTTTAATGAGTTGGGGTGGGCCTCCGTGCAAGGGCTGAGCGCACAGTTGGGGACCCCCAGCTGACAGCAGGGCTCACACCCCACCGCAGCTTCCCGACCAGCGTGGCCAGATGGAAGAGCACAGCGCGGCCGACCGCAGCCTTGTGGCTCGCGGAGCCTCCTCCACGCCAGACCCCGCTCCGAACCGGCTCCGTGACCCCCCAACACCCAATGCCACACCTATGGAGGCAGCGACTGTCAACCTCTTCTAGCCCTGAAGCTCCGGGCCACTCCCCTCCTCTGGAGCCACACGCAGTGCCTGCCACCCTGCGGCCGGGGTGGGGGGTGTCCCCTACAGCCCCTGGCTGGGGAGGCACAGGAACCTCCCGGGCGGGATTTGTCTTCTTTCTTGCCTTTTTAGAGCCATGGTTCAATACCTCATCTACCTTTCCCGGCGTGGTGGCTGAATGGTCAAGCCGACTCCAAGGCAGGCAACCCCATGGGTACTCCACGGGTGTGGCGAACGCTTCAGTGAGAGCCGACTAGGGGAGCGGGGTGGTGGCTGCCCTCAGAGGCACGGCGCGCTGGAAGGGGACTGCTCAGAACAAGGTCACAACGGCCAACAGCACGAGATTCTGCAAAGCCCCAAACATCGGCCCACAGGCAGTAGTTATTTCTCAGTAACCACCTTCCCCGTCTGTGCCAGAGTCAGGTCTTACCTGGTGACAATGACAGCGTATTAAGCAAGGGCTGTTCGTGTGTTACAGCATCTTCGTGAGATCTTTATGGGAGTGTAACTAAGTCTGCAACAACAACTCCTATAACCTGAGCCCCTGGGTCACTGATGCATTAAAATGAAACAAGACACACAGGACTTCTACACAGCAAGAGCTTGTGCGGGAAGGGGCACCCGGGCAGGGCCAGAGAAGCCGCCGGAGCCCCTCCCCCTCCTGCACAAGCTGCCACGGGCCTGCTGAGCCCTTGCAAATGCCCTGCACAGCCGGAGACAGTGGCCTCCTGCCGGACCCTGGAAGCACCTAAGACGCACAAGGGCTGCTCTGTGAACTCAGCACCAGAGTCCTCCAGGATGCGGACTGAAAAACGCCCGCAAGTCCCAGAAGCAACCACAGGCAGAGAACAAGACAGTCTAGGGTTCGAAGGAAGCCAGAGAGGGGTGTGTGCATCTCCCCGACAGCTGCGTTGTCAGCCCACAGCAGAAGAGCCCGGCTGGACGGCGATGGTGGATTCCCACTCTCGTGGGGGCGACTCTGTATGCCAAGCAAGGGCCAACATCAAGATGACAGGGCTGATTTTCCAGTGATGTTTGGAAGGCCCTTTGGTGTCGAGGGCCCTGGACCGAGAGCCCCTTGCCAGGGATAAGCAAGGCATCTTCTACGCCACGCACTCTTCACGCGTGGGTCCGTCTAGTGTACTCTGTGCTAAATGTCATCATAACGAGACGAGAGAGTTAGCATCCCACCCTCACAGAGCTCAGGCCAATCCCACTGCACAGTATCAAATCGTCCAGTGCTGAACCGACCGCATGAGGAAATGCACTTCAGAGATCCCGGCCCACTGTCTTAAAAACACGTAGTGGACCACTTCCTAATGGCTTCTCAAAGGAGCAGCTTCAAAATCAGGGGTGGG
Organism: Oryctolagus cuniculus; assembly: GCF_964237555.1. Lineage (NCBI taxonomy): Eukaryota > Metazoa > Chordata > Mammalia > Lagomorpha > Leporidae > Oryctolagus > Oryctolagus cuniculus. The sequence goes on along the minus strand of NC_091446.1, from coordinate 2,249,159 downwards.
TGGGGCGTGCGGCCCCAGAGCGGGCTGAGAGCACCTCTCCCAGGTGCTCAGAGGCACTTTCCTGCTGCCGTGGGCGTCCACGGCGGCAGGGCCCCAGGGAGGACTCGTTAGCGTAAGCTTCTTGGCTGCAGAAGCCACTTGGGGGACCATCGTGAGCTGCCCATCAGGCTCAATGCGAGGCTGAGAAACTGAGCCAGAACCAGCCGAGTGACCGTCGGCTAAGCCCCTGCTCCCTTGCCTTTGCTCTAGCGCAGGATGGTCGTGGCCACTCCTGGAAGAGGGTCCACAGGACGCCAGACCACGGCAGCATCTCTCGTCCCTGGTCAAGGACAACACAGAATCAGAGCCAGGCATGCAGGCAGCTTCCTTCTGTCCTGCTCAGGAGTTCATGTTCTTCCCCGTCCTGTGACTCACACCCAGAGTCGTCACTCCCCAAAACTCTCTATTCGTAATCATTCCTCCTACCTCCTGCCAAGCAGCCTGGTGGGGAGAGGGCAGCAGGGTGGCCCAGCGAGAGGCCACCGAGTGCCGTGCTGGCATCCTGTGTCAGTGCTGGCATCCTGTGTCAGAGCAGCAGTTCGAGGCCGGACTGCTCTGCTTCAGATCCAGCTCCCTGCTAATGTGCCTGGGAAAGCAGCAGATGGCCTGAATCCTGGGCCCCTGCCACCCAGGATGGAGCTCCCGGCTCCCGGCTCTGGTCTGGTCTGGTCTGGTCCAGCTCCAGCCACTGTGGCCATCTGGGGATTAAACAAGATGGTGGAAGGGGTGTTCTCTCTTCTACCTTTCAAATAAATAAATCTTTTTTTAAAAAAAGAGACGGGAGGTATAAGGGGTCCGGAACAAGGGATGGGCGGGTAAATGGATGGATAGGGAAAGGCTGAAATTTAGACAGTTCTATATGAAATAAATTCACTGACAGGCACACAGATCCATCTGTATCTATACATCCTTCCATCCCTTAGGACAGGGAGAGTATTCCAACCACCTTACCTCAAACTAACGGTTATTCAATGGATACATCTTGCATGAATAAGTGGATGCTTGCACTGTTACAGGACCAGCTCCCTCTATGGAAACCACGTGTTCCCATGGAGTAGGGAACAGACACAAGCTTAGAATGACGACACATTCCTGAAGAACAGTCAGACTCATCCATAATGCAAGGACCCCCTCCCCACGCCCAGGAGACAGAGCAAGGCTGCGCCTCCCAGGGTGAGCGCGTCCCTGCACGGATGCGCCCTTCAGGTTCAAGGGGACTCCAGTCCCAGGGGCTGTGCCCTCAGTGCCTCTCTGCCCTTGACCTTCTGTTGACGGGGGCTGGAGGCCTGAGGGAGAGCATGGCCCTATCCTGGCCCTGATGGGCCCTGGCTGGCTGGTCCTGGTGGACAGGCGCCGTGCGTGTCCAGCCCATACTGGATTCCAAAACTTAGGGAGCGAGAAGAACTCAAGCCGTCTCGGTGGCTCCTCTACTGGCTGCAGGGTGAAATCCGCATCCTTGGGCTGACGGAGTTACATTTCATAATTATTAACATTAATGTCCCTTGTTTCTTTTGATTTGCGAGTGTCGCTACCAGGAAACTGAAATCGGCACCGCCGGCTCCCGTTTCTGCTTGCGCTCTGTCCACTGTCCACTGGCCGGCACTGGTCCAGGGAGACACTGGGTCTCTCCGGGGGCAACCCTTGTCTTCTCTCACCCTCCACGAGCATCACCCGGGGACCCCACACCCCACGTCCGTAGCAGCACTCACGGCCCCAGGCTCCTGCCACTCCCAGGGGGCCTGGGGACTCAGTGACAAGACGGCGGCAGGGAAGGGAGCCGCCCCGGGACCCCCCTCCCGAGGCCGCCCTGGGGGCTGGGCCCCTGAGGTGATATTTGCTTCATTAATGCTCTGCTCAGACTCTCAGACCCTGCTTCACATTCTAGAGCGATTCCAGAAGTGATTTCCACAATATGATTTACATACTAGCCGGGCGTAAATTTAGAATAATTTGGCCTGAATGATCCCTCCTAGAATGGATGGCCACAAGAAAAGAATGGCGAATAAAAGCAGCCTTATTCAGAACCTGAGCAATTTGCTGGCAAACACTGCAGCATTTCCCCAGATTATAATTTACACTGTATTAACTGTCAAGAGTGCTTTTGAGAAATATAGATAACAATTCAGATGCAATCGATAGGGAGTGACAGTTGATTTTAAAGCTTAATGCAAGACAAGAAAGAAATGACTGGGGCATCAGCTCTGGAAGAATAAATTTGTTTTGTATTTGATTTTTGTGTTAAATTTATTACTGCCAAGAAGAGCTCTCTTTCAATAATATTAAGAACAAGATTGCGGAATTGCAACATGTTTGTCTCCCAGTCTTCACAGCATTTCCAATATAAAACGACGCCCGCTCAGCGTTAGGTACGGATCTGATCAGGCCGCTTCCAACCCCTCCAGCGCCCGGGGTGGGGCCGTGGGGAGGTGGGCGGGGCCTCTGCCCCACTGCCACCTTTGGGGGAAGGGGTCCCTCTCCTTGGACAGCCCTCTCCTTGGGCTCTTGTCCAGAAACGCACGCCAGCCGCTGCTAAGAGCAGGAAGTCCTGATTGAGAAGGGGGGTGGGGGGCCTTGTCACAGTCAACGCAGGCTTTTTCCCCTTCTGTCAAAACGTCCAGTGCATATAATCTCAGCGTTTGATGTTCCTTCTGCGCGGTGCCATGAGAAACTTACTTGACAAATACCAGGGAAAAAACCACTTCCCCTGCAGCCCAACCCCATTATACTTCTGATTCCTCCCGCAGCCGGGGCAGCCCCGCGCAGCCCTGCACACGCAGAAACCCACCAGCGTGGCCAGAAATGAAATGATGGGAGTTGCCACAGTTCAAACTTATCCATACTTCTCACTTATGACATGATTGATTTTCCTTCAGAGTGCTCAAAGGCGGGATTGTCTTCCCGCTTTTTCCACAGTGGAAACAGCTAATGTATACAGCCTTGGCCTGCCGGGGAAGGGGGAAGCGGCTGACACGTCGAAGAACAACTGAAATGAATACGGATGAAATTTGAAAGTGCAATTTTCCATCTGTCAATCACCTTTCAAAGGGACCTGTTAACCAGCAATCGGGAGACCCTCGGTGAGGGCGTCCCCGCCGCAGCCTCCGTACAGCGGGGCCCGTGGCCTCATTAATCAAGATTTTTAGCCGCTGAGCACAGCTTCGCACAGGTACCCTGCCCCAGAAATCGCTCACGGTGCCTCTCCGGGTGTTACTGATAATGCACACCTTGACGAACAGAATTTGCCCAGGTGACGGCCAAATCCACCGCTCTCGCGCCGGGGGAGGGTCGCGGTGCAGCCCCTCCCCGAGCCGCCCCAGCAGATTAGGTGAGGTGCTCTGGCATGAATAATGCATGGTCCCCCCAACCCTGGCTGGCCCAGCGCCGAGACGCCTCGAAATACAGCCAATTAAGGTTTATTTAATTATTAAGGTCGAATAAATAACAGCGAAACATGTTAAAAATCTTTCCGTTTCAGTCAATCATAATAAAAAATTAATGTGACTGGATAGAGAGCCCTAAAATCTGATAGACTGCGATCGTGAATTATAAATCGGTATTGATTTTTTCCTTTGCAATAACACTCTCAGGTAATCGCACGCTGTCGCATGTAAAGTGCACTTCTCTGGCTGAGACTAATATTAACTATCAAATATAGATGAGACGGAGGCATTTACGACACTTCAGATTTCACAAACAAAAAGCGAAAGACACCATTTGCGGAAGAAGAGCAGTCCTGAGCAGAGAATCCCAGGGTGTTTATGGGAGCCGGCCGGGACCCCACTGAGCCGTGAATTCATAAGGCACAGTTACCTTATTCTTCTCCTGCCATTTCTCCTCTGATATGTTACCTTGTTAGTATCACTAAGAAAAGCATAAATATTTTTTATTATTTGTGAGGCTCATCCTGTCTTGCTTAATAGACAGGCCACATGGAGTTAAAGCCGTATTATATGACCTGGTGCAGAAGTGATCATTCAAAACCCCAGAGCACATATTTTATACTGCCTGGCTTTATTAATTCTAAGCCCCCAAGAACTAGCGGGAGGATTTTCCAGCTTTCTGTTTATTGAAGTAACATGGAAACAAATAAGACATTTCCCTAGGCTAGCTCAGATAAAGTGGACAATTACTATTGGCATTCCACATGTAAATATTTAACACTTCACAGCTAGTTTGCACCTAAATACCCATTAGATGTTGCTACAAGCTTGGACATTGGTTCCCAGCAGAGCCACGCGGGCCGTCCTGGGCAGTGGTTATTGGATTAGGGTGAACACAAATCTCATTCTAAACAGCGCTGGAGGGGACTGGCCCGCAGGAGATGGAGCTGCACCTGAACAGTTTCCCTGAGTGACACAAACCAACTCCGCCAAAAAAACTCGCACAAAGCCAGTATGGGCTGCCGCGCCCGGCTAATTGATAACCCAGCGCTGCAGTTCGTTAGCGGTGTGATCAGGTTTCCCTCGTTGTGGGAAGACAGCGCCAGCCTGGGCCACTAAACGGTGCACATGCAGGGTCATGAGCTCCGTTCCCACCCAGGACGCACGGCGCGAGGCCCAGGCCGGTGCCATCGGGGAGAAGAGCGCACCACGGGCAGCCACGGCATAGGACCCCAAGTCTACTCAAAGTCCACAGAGTACAGCTACCCCTTTAAGAAACAGCTTCTGCTTCTGGATAAACTGGAAGTGTGTGTTCCCCAGGAAAAGCGCAGTCAGGGTTAGGACGTGGAAATCGCCTGCCCGGTCTGATTTTAGGCACAAGTTGTTAAGATTTTCTCTCTGAATTAAGTTATCCTGCCTCTTGGCTGGCTCCTGGGACAGGATTCCTGTGGCTCTCTCCTCCTCTTTCTCAGGACTGGAAATGCCAGTGCCTGGAGCCCCGTGTATCTCCACGAGTCTGCTGGGCACTGGGCACAGCCGTCTGCGGCAGAATCCAAGGCCATGCCAAACTGCGGGCGGCTCACAGACACCCCCGACCATCGGAAGCCACTGTGACGGCCCGGCCCGTGTTCAGGCAGCCTCCAGAGGGCCCTCGCCCCCAGGAGCCCCCTACTCCACCATGCACTTGGAAAAGGAGGCGGGCACAGACACACTCCGAGGGTCCCGGCGCGCTCACTGCCCAGGCCTGGGGAGCCGCCTGTGGATCAGCAGCTGAGCCTTAAAAACCAGCCCAAGGGCAACTCCAGCCAGCTCCGGAAGTCAGGCCAGGAAAACGTCCCGTGGAAGGTGGTCCCCGAGGCTGGCGGGCCGGCGGCTCCAGCCCGGTGCCAGCGGGGACCCTCAGCTCTCAGGGGCCCCCGGTCCCCTGGGCTCCAGGCTCTGAGAGCCCAGCTCTCAGGCCTTCCCTGGCGCTGACCTCTGTGCTCTGGAAACAATTACTCCTGGAAGCCCTGTCAATAGCATTATTTTTACAAGAAATCAATACGCCTCACAAAGTTAATGGGGGATTCAGGCGGGCAGCGTTTACCTCTCGCTGTCAGGACCCGGCTCCGCTCAGGCCGATGACAGCAGACAGGGAACGCCACGCACAGAGGAGCCGGCGGCCGGCGGGCAGGCAGGCGTGGAGGCGGCCGCAGAGCCACTAACGAGCCGCCCGGGGCTGGGCTTTGTGGGCGCGCGCCCCAGCACGCTGCCCAAGTAAAGCCTGGGTCCCCCTGCCTTGGCAGGGCTCCCCGAGGCATCCTGCAGGCCTGCTGACCCCCGAAGGGAGAAGCACCCATCACCTTAACCGCCCAACCCGCCTCCCACCGCCTACTTAGTGAGGATCAAGATCAAGTAAGAAGGACCTTACATAGGCGCGTGCACACGCACACACACAGGGAACCAAATCACAACCGGCCACCACCTGTCACAGGCACGCAGCAGCTCTCAATCAAGGCCCTCGGCCCACCAGCCAAGGCTCCACTGTCCACACCGACCAGCAGTCTTGCCAGTACTTGTCCTGCTCCTGGGTGCACCCGGTAGCTGACCCTACCTAAGCCGTGGCTATGTGATTCAGTTAAAGCGACGGGGATGTTCACAGTATTAAACTCCAGCAGGCTCCGGTCCAGACTGAGACGGGGCCCTGCTTCCTCCCCAGGCCCCCAGCTCCCGTCCTGTCCACAAACCTGTCCCCGCGGGGTCACTCAGTCCAAGGGGAGGGTATCCACGCTGCTCCCCCGCTGCCACAGCTCCGCACGTCCACTCCTGGGCACGGGGCTGGCAGCGCTGCAGCCGAGGCTGCTCACCGAGTGATTCGCCCACACGGAGCTCGGCTGGGAGGCCCAGGGCCCAGCGCCAGCCACTCACAGACCTGCACAGACAGCACCGCTGGCTGCCCACTGCAGACTGCCCCGCACCCGCCCCCAGGCCGCTCCTCAGGGCCACAGAGCATGAGTCAGTGCTGCAGAGCATGGCAAAACGGGCCTCTGCCCCGACCGCGGCGAGGGGCCCCCAGCTAGGCCCAGGCCCCGTGGCCCCGCGCTCTGGCTGGCTGAGGCCGGAGGAACACTCTCAATGACCTGATGGACACAGCGAGCCCTCCTGGGAAGGCAGCCTGGGGTCTCTGCACGGCACACTCCAGGCCAAGGGCTCAGAGGGCAGTCCCTGGCTCTCCAAGCGCCAGCTCCCTGGACCCTGCCCTGCGTCCTCCCCGCACCCCTCTCCTCTGCTCCAGCCCACCCACCTTCCCCACAGTTCTCCAACGCCTCCCCTCTCTACTTCATTTCTAAACCCCGCTCTGGCCGCCCGGAGAGGGGAGCCGCCAGGCCGCGAGGAGGAGGTGCTCACCTCCGCGGGGGCTGGGGCGAGGGCAGGATGGAGCTAGGTGGGGGGTGAGCTGGGGGCTCCCACGAGAGCAGGGACAGTGAGGGAACCTGTGGCTCAGGACCACTCAGGCTAAACGATGGCCATGAGAAATACAGCGAATGGGACCCCATGATGGATGGGAGGAAGTGATGGCCAGCGGCTCCTACATCAGAACGCAGGGCCGTGAAGCCCAAGGCACAGGTGGGGCCGCTCTGGGGGTCTCCGGGGAGACCAGGAAATCACCAGGGTTGGCCCAGGAGTTTCAATAAGGCCTTGTGAAGGAGAGGGGTTTGCCGTCCAGCCCACGCACAACCCACGGCGCAGCTGCTGGGTCACGGGGACTCCTCGCCCAGTGTGCGTGTCCATCAGAGCAGGCTCCCCAGAAAAGAACTGCGTGACAATACGGGGGGCTCCCACCAGGCCTCCCAGGAGGACCAGCCCGCCACTCACAACACCCACGGGCAGGGCCAGTCCTAGTGCACCCAGAACTTCACCCATGTGGGCTGGGTTCCTGAGTGTGGGTCCCCGGCCTCCACGCCTGGCTATCAAGCAGGGTGATGTGGGGCCGCACCCCAGAGGGCTCCTCTGGAGTTCACGCTGGGCCCCAGACCACGGCCTGGCTCCTCACAGCTTCGCAGGGCCTTAATGCAGACCATACGCCCGGCCGCCACCTCCAGATTGGCTCCTGCAGCAGGGCAGGAGGGGTCCCAGGGGCAAGGGGACCACCCGCAGGCCCCAGGCTACGAGGCGGGGCTCCCCGCACCTCCGGGGTCTCCTCGCCCCTGCAGCGGCGGCAGCGGGCTGTTTAAGGCGCACCTGGCCCAAATGCAGCATTTGCTTGACATGATGGAGACTGCGTGCTATTTTCTGTTATACTGCCCCTATTCTACATCGACAAGAATATATTTTTCCCTGTTCCCAACTGATTTCACAGTAGTGAACTCCGTTTATGAATTATCTGACACATTTCTTGTGATTCTTCTGACAACAGTGCTCAGTGGAAATTTCAAGGCCCCTCTCTTCTGACAAGTAGAAATATCAATATTTGAATAAATTGTGGATTTTAAACTTCTCACTCTGGTGCGCCACAGCGAGGAAGACGGAATTCTTCTTTTACTGGGCCGAATCCCCCTGAGCCCCGCGGAGGAATCCGTACGTGGCGTTTCATTACCAGGAAGCGGCACCGAGTGACATCTGAAACACACATCCGAGTCGACCCGATGAAGTTTACTTCTCCCCAGGATAAATGGAGGCTTTGTGCCGGCCCCCTTGTTGGGGGAGAACAGCACGAGCACGGTGCAGGAGCCAGAAGCCGCGAGTGGATGCACAAATTGACAGGCCGATCTTTAAACAAATGTGTCTGGGGGAGGGGGTGTCCGGGGCGGGGTGGGGGGGCGCAGCTTTGTTGGAACAGAGCATCCTTCTCACGTCTGACAGCAGCACCCCGAGCTGACTGTGAGGGCCTTGTTAGGGTCCGTGTCAGACACCGGCGCTGCGCGTGTTAACAAGCGTGCGAGGGGAGCCGAGTGAAGATAACAAAACATCGTCATTACCGGCGCCCAGCGGCTCCCCGGGGCGGAGCAGGGACTTCCTGCGTGGACCGCACGGGCGGCCTGCAGGGAGCGCCCAGCCCTGCAACGTCCTCTTCTTTTGTGCATGGATAGATGTGCGCGCGCGCCTGTGGAGCCACACGTGGCCCCGAGCCCCGTGATGGACGGCCGGGCTTCCCCGCCTCCTCCGAGCCTGTCCTTGGGTTCCTGACGCTGCCACCCCCACACCCGCAGCTTTGCGGTTCCCAGAAATGTGCTCCTGCTAAAAATAAACAAGACGCAGCCCAGGAGAGATCCCCAGGCACTGCAGATGCCACCTGAGGGGACAGGACCTGGAATGGCCAGCGCCGGGCATGGTGCTCTAGACGCTGGGCAGGGGCTCGCAGCCCTGGTTTCCTCGTCCGTGTGAGGATACCACGGTGCCCACCTGCCCAGGCTCTGGGAGGCTCCTGGGTCCTGCTAGCAGTGGTCGCGGCAAGGCCTGGTGCCCGTCTTCTCTCCCAGAGCTACAGCCGAGCACTTCCACTCCTAGTCAGCCTAGGCATTCCACGAGAGCTGGGACGCGGTGCAGAGCCCCTTCTCTCCGAAGCCAGCCCTGCAGCTGCAAGGTCGAGGGGTCCCAAGGCGATGATCTGCCCCAGAGTGGGGGGACCCAAAAGGGCTGGGGCCAGGCTGAGGCCAGTGGCCAATGGGGACTCCAGGGACAGAGGAGGCCACCTCTGCCCGGCTAGGAGACCAAAGGCACCCAAAGATACATCTCATGGTCTGGACAGACAGCATCTGGGCCGTCCCTTGGCTGAGGATGGTGCTGGCGTGGGTGCTCCCAGGGCGGTACCCTAAAGACTGGATGCAGGAGCAGTGGGATGGGACAGTTCCTCTTGAGCAGAGTGGCCCACACCCCACAGTGCACACACACACACACACACACACACACACACGAAGGGGCAGAGAGTGGCCCACACCCCACAGTGCACACACACACACACACACACACACACACACGAAGGGGCAGAGAGTGGCCCACACCCCACAGTGCACACACACACACACACACACACACACACGAAGGGGCAGAGAGTGGCCCACACAGCCCACAGTGCACACACACACACACACACACACACACACGAAGGGGCAGAGAGTGGCCCACACCCCACAGTGCACACACACACACACGAAGGGGCAGAGAGTGGCCCACACCCCACAGTGCACACACACACACACACACACACACACACACGAAGGGGCAGAGAGTGGCCCACACCCCACAGTGCACACACACACACACGAAGGGGCAGAGAGTGGCCCACACCCCACAGTGCACACACACACACACACACACACACACACACGAAGGGGCAGAGAGTGGCCCACACCCCACAGTGCACACACACACACACACACACACACGAAGGGGCAGAGAGTGGCCCACACCCCACAGTGCACACACACACACACGAAGGGGCAGAGAGTGGCCCACACCCCACAGTGCACACACACACACACACACACACACACACGAAGGGGCAGAGAGTGGCCCACACCCCACAGTGCACACACACACACACGAAGGGGCAGAGAGTGGCCCACACCCCACAGTGCACACACACACACACACACACACACACACACGAAGGGGCAGAGAGTGGCCCACACCCCACAGTGCACACACACACACACACACACACACGAAGGGGCAGAGAGTGGCCCACACCCCACAGTGCACACACACACACACGAAGGGGCAGAGAGTGGCCCACACCCCACAGTGCACACACACACACACACACACACACACACACGAAGGGGCAGAGAGTGGCCCACACCCCACAGTGCACACACACACACACGAAGGGGCAGAGAGTGGCCCACACCCCACAGTGCACACACACACACACACACACACACACACACGAAGGGGCAGAGAGTGGCCCACACCCCACAGTGCACACACACACACACGAAGGGGCAGAGAGTGGCCCACACAGCCCACAGTGCACACACACACACACACACACGAAGGGGCAGAGAGTGGCCCACACCCCACAGTGCACACACACACACACGAAGGGGCAGAGAGTGGCCCACACAGCCCACAGTGCACACACACACACACACACACACACACACGAAGGGGCAGAGAGTGGCCCACACCCCACAGTGCACACACACACACACACACACGAAGGGGCAGAGAGTGGCCCACACCCCACAGTGCACACACACACACACGAAGGGGCAGAGAGTGGCCCACACAGCCCACAGTGCACACACACACACACACACACACACACACACGAAGGGGCAGAGAGTGGCCCACACCCCACAGTGCACACACACACACACACACACACACACGAAGGGGCAGAGAGTGGCCCACACCCCACAGTGCACACACACACACACACACACACGAAGGGGCAGAGAGTGGCCCACACCCCACAGTGCACACACACACACACGAAGGGGCAGAGAGTGGCCCACACAGCCCACAGTGCACACACACACACACGAGTGCAGAGTGAAGATGCACACCAGACTGCTAGCAAACAGAATAAGTGAGAGGAACAAAAATGCACATGGCCCCAGCCCAGGCACGGAGGGGTCAGGGAGAGCACCCAGAGGCAGGGTCAGTCCCAACAGGACCCAAGAAGGCCTTTGTGTCTCAAGGCCCTTGCTCTACTGAGCCCTGTGAGTGAGGAGGGCCTGGCAAGTCCCGTCTACCTGCATGTGGGGAGCAGAGCAGGCAGCGCCCCACTCCACCTGTGCCATGCCACGCCCACACCTCCGTGGGAGAACCTGGGAGGCCCCTGCTCAGAGGTGGCGGCTGACCCTGGCCTCTGTCCACCAGGTAGGTATCAGGCCCCACACCCAAACAAGTGTCACGGGAGGGCAGGCAGCACCAGGGGGCAATGAGGAAGCCCGGGGTCACCAGGGCACCACGACAGAACTGGGAAAGTCAGTGGCCGAGAGGACACGAGGGGTGGAACAGAGGCTGGGTGGGGCCTCCATCTGCGCATCTGTGACATGGGAGCACACTGGGCAGGGCTGCTGGCAGAGCCTTGAGAAAACAGACACAGGGCACCGTCTTGTTCTGCTGTCCAAGGAGCCCTAGGGTGCTCACCCCTTAGGCCAGCGCCAGCCTCATCACCAACACTGGTGCAGACGGTGGGAGCAAGGGCGAGAGGATCAGGCAGCCACCATCCGGGCAACAGTCACACCGGGGAGTATGCCCGAGGGTCTCCAGTGGCAGCCCCCTTTCAAAGCAGAGGCCTGGGACCCAGGCGGGGAGCAGGTACCAAGACAGCGAGGGCTCCCTCCTCCCAACAGTAACGGAACTGTCCCTCAAAAGCCAGCAGGAACAGGGTCTCCCACCCCCACCCAGGATGCGGGGCAGTCAGGTGGGGGAGCCGGGAGTCCAGGGCGAGGCGTTCCGTGAAGTTTGTTCTAACGGCACAAGTGCAGCCATGGGCACCGGGAGCGCAGCAGCTGGGCGCGCGGCAAAGCTGTGCCCACAGATGGCCGGGCATTTGGAGGAAAGCACAATATTTTATGTAAATATTCAAATTCTGACACTTTCCCGCACAACACCAAACACACAGCCACCTGAAACCGCGGCGGCTTAGGCTTCCCCCGCCTTCTCTGGAGGTTTGGGCTGCGTTACGTTCTCAGATGCGTAGACACGAGAGGGGCCAGCAGAGGGGGGCTTCAGCCCTCCACGGACCTGGCTCCTCCTGGGCTGGGCAGTGGGTGGGCACCGCCAGGGAGGTGCCAGGGCCAGCTCCTCTGCCCAGACGACTATCACATAATTGAGCAACCAGGGTTATATCCGCAGAGGACATAAAAGGCATCACCTCCACTCTCCAGACACAGCCAGCAAGGTTCAAGAAACGTGAGGGGTCTCAGGAACCTCTGCTCAGAGGGGGAAGGGGCTGAGAGAGGCCAGCACAGGGGACGGGAGGCAAGGCAGGCTCTCGCTGCTCGGCACATACTCGAGAAAACCCCAGGCAGCGAACGCTGGGGAGAAATGGGCGGGTTCGGAAGCTCTCTGGCTGGCAATGAGTTGCCCCAAGCCCAAGCCCATGGCACCGACCACCAGCTCTGCGGGTGCACAGTCAGTTTCCCTTGTCCAGCCTCCGTCTTCTTGTCTTCGAGATGGGAACGCCACCTGCCCCTCTGCCCTCTCCCCAGTAAAGGTGAAATAAGCGGCTGTGCAGGAAGCGCTCTGCAGCCCCTCTCGGCGTGAGAACGCAGCCCAGGAAGCCTCGGCGACCACCGCAGGAACCACTACCGCGGCAAGGTGTTCCGGTTGTTCAGGAAGTCAGGCACGGCCCAGAGAGCAGCGGAGCTGGAGGTCCCGGGAGGAGGCTCAGAGGACAGGCAGGCTGTGCCTGGGTGGGTGGTGGCCACGGTGTCCCAGAAGACAGGACACTGGCTGTAGAGGTTGTCACCCAGTTCCTGGGGAAGGCTCGGGCCTGGCGTTGGGTCTCCCTGGGCCCTACTTGGGATCAGCGCCACCCAAAGGGGCCCTGCTAGGATACAGCTGAGCAGGGAGCTGAGGCAGGGTGGGAGCTGCCAAGGTGGGGGCAAGGCCACAGCTAGACCCAAGGGGAAAAAACCGCAGGCGTCCCAGGGGAAAGGGGCCTCACTGCCAACTGAGGAGCGGAGGCCAGCCCGGAGCGGCCTCGGCCTCGGCCTGGTCCACGCCTCCGTCCATGCCGTCACTGGGCACAGCCCTCACCTGTGTTCCTGCTAAGCCAGGGGCCATTGGCTTTTTCCTTGTCAAACTTCTTAGCTGGTAAAGCATTGAGCCTTTTTACTGTAATGTGAACTTAAAATGTGTTCTCTTAAAGACAAAAGAGGTGGCCAGCACTGTGGCACAGTAGGCTGAGCCTCCGTCTGAGGCACCAGCATCTCCTATGTGCGCCGGTTTGAGTCCCGGCTGCTCCACTTCCAATCCAGCTCTCTGCTCTGGCCTGGGAAAGCAGTGGAAGATGGCCCAAGTGCCTGGGCCCCTGTACCCACATGGGAGACCCGGAAGAAGCTCCTGGCTCCTGGCTTCAGCCTGGCCCAGCTCTGGCTGTTGCAGCCATTTGGGGAGTGAACCAGCAGACAGAAGTTTTCTATCTGCCTCTGCCTCTGTCTATAGCTCTACCTTTCAAATTAGTGAACAAAATATTTTAAAAAAATAGAAAAAAATGAAAGAGAATGATAGAGAGGTGAGGAGGAAGGGAATACTATATTCTTACAATTGTATCTATGAACTATATTGAATCTGTTAAAAAACTAATTAAAATTAAAATTTTAAAATAATAAAATAAACCCAGGAGCAAAACCCCCATCACTCTCCTTCCATTCAGGAGTGGGGCTCAGGGCTCATGAGCCCCTTACCCAGGTGTCGCGTCACTGCTGCGACAGCCTTGCTCTTCACGAAAACCCAGCCAGGATAAACAGCCACTGGGTTTAAGAAACCAAAACCAAGACCAAGATGAGATGGCCGCATCACGAACAGGGCCCTGCAGGGGATTCAGTGCGGTGAAGACCTGCTCTTGAGGTTCTTAGGCACAGCACCCCAGGGCTCACTCCAAGGAGGTGCCAGCACTGGCAGAATGGGTAACAGCACTATCCCTACAACAACCAGAACCCCCGACTACAGCCTGCTGCAGGCTGGCACCACGCTAAGCCTACAACAACCAGAACCCCTGACTACAGCCCACTGCAGGCTGGCACCACGCTAAGTCTACAACAACCAGAACCCCTGACTACAGCCCACTGCAGGCTGGCACCATGCTAAGTCTACAACAACCAGAACCCCTGACTACAGCCCACTGCAGGCTGGCACCACGCTAACCCTACAACAACCAGAACCCCCGACTACAGCCTGCTGCAGGATGGCACCACGCTAACCCTACAACAACCAGAACCCCCGACTACAGCCCGCTGCAGGCTGGTACCACCCTAAGCCTACAACAACGAGAACTCCTGACTACTTCCTGCTGCAGGCTGGTACCACGCTAACCCTACAACAACCAGAACCCCCGACTACAGCCTGCTGCAGGCTGACACCACGCTAACCCTACAACAACCAGAACTCCCCAACTATAGCCCACTGCAGGCTGGCACCACGCTAAGCCTACAACAACCAGAACCCCCGACTACAGCCTGCTGCAGGCTGGCACCACACTATCCCTACAACAACCAGAACCCCCAACTATAGCCCGCTGCAGGCTGGCACCACGCTAACCCTACAACAACCAGAACCCCCGACTACAGCCTGCTGCAGGCTGGCACCACACTATCCCTACAACAACCAAAACCCCTGACTACAGCCCGCTGCAGGCTGGCACCACACTATCCCTACAACAACCAGAACTCCCCGACTACAGCCCGCTGCAGGCTGGCACCACGCTAACCTACAACAACCAGAACCCCCGACTACAGCCTGCTGCAGGCTGGCACCACGCTAACCCTACAACAACCAGAACCCCCGACTACAGCCCACTGCAAGCTGGCACCACGCTAAGCCTACAACAACCAGAACTCCTGACTACAGCCCACTGCAGGCTGGTACCATGCTAACCCTACAACAATCAGAACCCCTGACTACAGCCCACTGCAGGCTGGCACCACGCTAAGTCTACAACAACCAGAACCCCTGACTACAGCCCGCTGCAGGCTGGCACCACGCTAACCCTATAACAACCAGAACCCCCAACTACAGCCCACTGCAGGCTGGCACCATGCTAAGTCTACAACAATCAGAACCCCTGACTACAGCCACTGCAGGCTGGCACCACACTATCCCTACAACAACCAGAACCCCCGACTACAGCCTGCTGCAGGATGGCACCACGCTAACCCTACAACAACCAGAACCCCCGACTACAGCCCACTGCAGGCTGGCACCACACTAACCCTATAACAACCAGAACCCCCGACTACAGCCTGCTGCAGGATGGCACCACGCTAACCCTACAACAACCAGAACCCCCGACTACAGCCCACTGCAGGCTGGCACCACACTAAGCCTACAACAACCAGAACCCCCGACTACAGCCTGCTGCAGGCTGGCACCACGCTAACCCTACAACAACCAGAACCCCCGACTACAGCCCACTGCAGGCTGGCACCACACTAAGCCTACAACAACCAGAACCCCCGACTACAGCCTGCTGCAGGCTGGCACCATGCTAACCCTACAACAACCAGAACTCCCCAACTACAGCCTGCTGCAGGCTGGCACCACGCTAACCCTACAACAACCAGAACCCCCGACTACAGCCTGCTGCAGGATGGCACCATGCTAACCCTACAACAACCAGAACTCCCCAACTACAGCCCGCTGCAGGCTGGCACCACACTATCCCTACAACAACCAGAACCCCCGACTACAGCCCGCTGCAGGCTGGCACCACGCTAAGCCTACAACAACCAGAACCCCCGACTACAGCCCGCTGCAGGCTGGCACCACGCTAAGCCTACAACAACCAGAACCCCCGACTACAGCCCGCTGCAGGCTGGCACCACGCTAAGCCTACAACAACCAGAACCCCCGACTACAGCCCGCTGCAGGCTGGCACCACACTATCCCTACAACAACCAGAACCCCCAACTACAGCCCGCTGCAGGCTGGCACCACACTACACATTTCATATTTCAGAAAGCGCTTCTATCACTGGACGCCTGCACCAGCCAGGGCTAGACCAGGCCAAAGCCAGGAGCCCAGAACTCCATCCAGGTCCCCCCACCGGTGGCAGGGACCCAAGCACGTGAGCCATCACCCGCTGCCTCCCAGGATGCGCACCGGCAGGGCTGGATGGGACGCAAAGCCAGTGCTTGCAGGAGGCTCTCGGATGTGGGACGAGCACGTCCCGAGTGCCCACTCCACTGTGCTCAATGCCTGGGACAGCACCTCCCCTCTGCGCCCATGACAGCCGCTCACAAAGCCTGAGGAACATTCCAGAAGCACAGGACACCTGTGCTGAAGGGGCAGACTGCACCTGCTCCAACATGGGAAGACCACAAGGCACCCCAGGTGCTGGTTCGGGGCCAGACTTAAAAGCCAGGGCCAGGCCTGCCTTGGGAGCCGGTGGCCTCAGTGTCCAGGCTCTATGGGACAAGGACCAGATTCACCATGGTGAACTGAGGGCCCACACAGCGGCCGGAACGCAGGGAACTTGAGGCCGGTGGCTCAATGAACAAGGCAGAAGGAAGAGCAGATGCAAACAGGCCAGCAGCACACTCCTGAGAAATCTGGCCGTGCAGCCTACAGGGCAGACAAGGGGGCGGGGGTAGTGACACTGGCACCCTCCGCTCCTGTGACCCGCAGGGACCGTCAGACCCTGCTCAGGGGACGGAATCTCAGCGGCCTCCCCAGAACCTGGCTCGTTTCACACGGGAAGAAAATGAAACGGGCAGGAGGAGAATCAAAACCCAGAGCCAGGGCAGCGCCCGCACCTGGGGATCTCTGGGCGCCCCTGGAGCGTGCACAGCACCAGGTGTGCTGCTGGCAGGGAGGAAGGGGCCCCTCTGAACCCGGTTCCCCGATTTCAGAATGGGGACCCCAGTGCCCCCGGGAAGCCAGGCACAGGGAGGGACGACCAGGAAGCCGCTGCCTTGTGGCTTCTGGGAGGAGCCCCGGAAGCACTGCCACCAACAGCACACAAAGGGGGGACTGCCCTCAGTGAGGAAAAACGCCTGTGACCGCCAGCGAGGACGGCGCGGGAGCCTCGGCGGCTGACGGCCTGCCTGGAGCCGCTGCTCCTGTGGGGCTGGGTCTCGGGGGGGCGGGGGAAGGCTGAGTCTCTGTAGGGGGGTCGGTGTCTTTATGGTGTGCTGGGTGTCTGTATAGGGGGCTGGGTTTCTGTATGGGAGCTGGATATCTGTGGCGGGGGCTAGGTCTCTGTCAGTGGACTCTGTGTCTGTGGAGAGGGCTAGGCCTCTGTTGGGGGGCTGGGTGTCTGTGGGGTGCTGGGTCTCTGGTGGGGGGCCTGGGTCTCCCTATGGGGGTCTGGGTCTCTGTCTCGGGGGGCTGGGTCTCGGTGTGCGGGGCCGTCTGGGCACTGCAGACACTGAGCAGCGTCTCTGGCCATCACTCACCAGGGCCAGCAGCAAGCCTTCCCCTCTGTGCTCACAACCAAAACAGCCCCTGGACGTTGCCCTGGGTCAAGAGCAGGAGCCCTGGAGTCGGCCAGCAGCTGCCGGCGCCCCTCAGCAGAGGGCAGCCTGGAAGGGGCCCCGTCGCGTCCTACAGAGTGGCCAGCAGGCTGCTGGCTTCTCTTCCAACGGCCTCTGCGCCAACCAAGTGATGGGCACAGGATGCCGTGGTGTGGACCTGCTGCCTCTCCTGGGCACCTGCCAGGGGGTGACCCCGTGCACGAAGGGCCACAGCTTCTTGGGTGTGGATGTCGGTGCCCTCAAATGCAGGAGGCCTCAAACACACAGGCGGCCCTGTCCTCCCAGCCCCGCCACCTGCCACTTCATCCTGAGCTCCCACCAGACCTCAGCGCACACCCCGCCCTCCCCTCTGTCCCCTGCCCTGTTCCTCCCTGTCCTGCAAGGGGCACTGATGCACCATTGCCCACAGGTGTCCCCAAGGGCAGGCCCGGCCGGCTTGGTCATGGGGACCACGTCGACTCTCAAGCCATCAGGAGGCCGTGGATGGGCCCAGGCTTATGCCAACCCTTGCTTCTGGACCTAACTCCTGGGCCTTCACCTCTTCCTGTCCATCCAGCACCGACCCTCCATGTCCGAGGTGGGCTGGCAGTCGGTCGACTCCTGCCTGTCACCAGACTATGCCCAGGAAGCTAGACACACGGCCGGCGTGAAAGCACGGGGTGGCACCCTGGCCAGCAGCAAGGCCAGGAGCCGCTCTGGACCCGGGCCCAGCACCCACGCCCCCAAAGTCACTCCCCACCTGCAAAACTGTGAGCTCTGGGAGCAGAGGGCCTGCCAGGGGGCTAAAGTCTTTGTCCCTCCCCACACCCATAGCCCCTGGAAGACAGGAAGCACTCAGGGATCAGGCTGAACCCTAGCTTCCCGGCAGAGCAGGCTGCGTCCTGGGGCTGCCACCAGAGGTGCCCAGTGTCAGCCAGCGACGACCCCCAGCCAGTGCACTGAGCTCTGCACCTGTGGACCCGTCTCCACGGCAGCCGGGAGAGCAGTGCGGAGCGGCAGCTGGCGTGGCCACTAGGAGCTGCCCACGGTGTAGGCTGGGCAGAGGAGCCCCGCCAGCACGCGGCAGCAGAGGCACGAAGTCAGGCTCTGAGCAGCTCTCTCTGCAGATGGGGTTGGGGAAGGACGGTTCCGGGGCAGGCTCTGGGGAGGCCACCTCCACTGCTCTAAAGGGTCAGCACATGGACCCTCCCCCGCTGCGTGGGGCCCTAAGCTGCATCCGTTCCCCTCGATTTCTTTCTCTATAGAACGTGCTGGACCAGATGCCTTAAGGAGAGTCTCCATCCGTCCCAAATCCACAGGACCAAATTAGAGGGAGAGAGCCCAGAACATTCTACAGAAGTGACGGCAGCCATAACGTGCCGTCGTTACCAGGACTGTTCCGGTTTTGGGCAGTGCCAGCGGAGGCTGAGTGCCTGACCGCACTGCTCCAGGCAAGGCCGGGGTCGCCCTGCCCCACACACGGCCGACTCCTGCTCCACAGCAAACCCCGCAGGCAGGCCTCTTGTCCTCCACTCTCCCAGAGCCTCCAGGGATGTGACTGCTCCAGGTCACACAGTGAGGGCGCAGCACTCAACTCCTGGCCACCAGACCTGTGCCAGACCACTCCACGCACAGCTCCACCAGACCCAGGGCGCTCCGTCCTCCAGTGGGCAGGCCCAGCTGGCCCTGGGAGGTGATGCCCACCCCACGACGGGCATCCCCTAAGAACAGCGCAGACCAGGGACTATGAACACAAGCGGGTCACAGCAATGGCTCTCAGGCCTGGCCACGGCCCAGCGGCCACTTGCCCTCCATAAATGGACCATGAGGCAGCACCAGATGACACAGCCACTGGCCAGCACACGCATTCTCAAACAGGAAAAGCAAAGCCACTTCCTACTTAGCGCACTCAACGGCAATGGAGATGCCGGGTGAGACACCCTCATCACCACCTTGAAGAAAAGAAGCAAGCAGGGCCAGCTGTGGCACAGCAGGTAAAGCCTTCACCGGGGAAGCCACTACCCCGTACGGGTGACGGTTCCGTGTCCCGGCCACTCCACTTCCCATCAGCTCCCTGCTGTGGCCTGGGAAAGCAGCGGAAGATGGGCCCAGTGCTTGGACTCCTGCACCCACGTGGGAGATGCGGAAGAAGCTCCTGGCTTCGGATCAGCGCAGCTCCAGCCATTGTGGCTATTAGGGGAGTGAACCAGCAGATAGAAGACCTCTCTCTCTCTCTCTCTCTGATTTTCAAATAAATAAATATTTTCAAAAAATTAATCAAACCAGAGTGGCACTGGCATAAAAGCAGACAGACCAGGGGACACAGCACAGAGCCAGGAAGTGACACCCCTATACTTGCAGTTAGATTTCAAAAGGGCTCCAAGGCCCGTGTTCTGGCACAGTCGGCTAAGCCGTCTGCACTGCTAGCGTCCCATGCCTGGGCACCAGCTTGAGTCCTGGCTGCTCCACTCCTGGTCCAGCTCCCGGCTAACAACCTGGGAAAGCATCAGAAGATGGTCCAAGGACTTGGGCCCTTGCGAGAGACCAGGATCAAGCGCCAGGCTCCTGGCGTCAACTGGCCTGGACCCAGCCATTGCGGCCATCTGGAGTGAGCCAGTGGATGGAAGATCAATTCTCAATCTCTCTCTCTGTCACCCTACTCCACCTTTCAAATAAACATATCTTTTTTGTTTTTCTTTGAAGATTTATTTATCTATCTTGTCTATCTATTTATTTATTTGAAAGGCAGAGTTAGAGGAGACAGAGACAGAGGTCTTCCATCCACCACTTCACCCCCCAAATGGCTGCACTGCCTGGAACTGAGCCAATCCAAAGCCAGAAGCTAGGAGCTTCCTCCAGGTCTCCCATGAGGGTTCAGGGCCCCAAGCACTTGGGCCATGTTGCACTGCTTTCCCAGGCACACTATCAGGGAGCTGGATCAGAAGTGGAGTAGCCAGGACTCGAACTGCACCCAGATGGGATGGACGGCCCTGCAGTCTGTGGCTTTAACCACTACACCACAGCATCAGCTCCAAATAAATCTTTAAAGAGCTGGCAGTGGCTCCAAAACCATTCAGCGGGGGAAAGGATGGTCTTTTCAATAAATGCTGCTGGTAAAACCGAATCTCCACGTGCTAAAAAGTGGCCCCCTACCAAACAGCAGGCACAAAACTCACTCTGAGGGCTGGCGCTGTGGCATAGCAGGTAAAGCTGCTGCCTGCAGTGCTGTCATTCCATGTGGGTGTTGGTTCACATCCCGGCTGCTCCACTTCTGATCCAGCTCTCTGCTGTGGCCTGGGAAAGCAGTGGAAGATGGCCCAAGTCCTTGAGCCCCTGCACCCACGTGGGAGACCTGGAGGAAGCTCCTGGCTCTTGGCTTCAGATTGGTGCAACTCTGGCCGTCGCAGCCATTTGGGGAGTGAACCAGCAGATGGAAGACAACCTCCCCACCACTCTCTCACTCCCACCTCTCTCTGTGTAACTCTTTCAAGCAAATAAATAAATATTTTTTAAAAAAACTAACTTTGTGGGGCGCCGGATTCTGTCCCGGTTGCCCCTCTTCCAGGCCAGCTCTCTGCTGTGGCCAGGGAGTGCAGTGGAGGATGGCCCAAGTGCTTGGGCCCTGCACCCCATGGGAGACCAGGAGAAGCACCTGGCTCCTGCCATCAGATCAGCGCAGTGTGCCGGCCACAGCACAGTGTGCCGGCCGCGGCGGCCATTGGAGGGTGAACCAATGGCAAAAGGAAGACCTTTCTCTCTGTCTCTCTCTCTCACTGTCCACTCTGCCTGTCAAAAAAAAAAAAAACCTAACTTTGAAGGACCAATGACCTAAAGGTAAGACTGAAAACTACAAAACCCCTGAAAGAACATCCAGGGGGTGAGCTTCACGACACTGGAGTTGGCAGTGAGCTCCTGCAGGTGACACCGAAGACACAGGCAAGGACAGGAAGCAAAACTGGACTCATGAAGATTGAGAAATTTGCGCGTCAAAAGACACAGTCAGCAGATTAAAAAAGTGACCCACGGGCCGGCGCCGCGGCTCACTAGGCTAATCCTCCGCCTAGCGGCGCCGGCACACCGGGTTCTAGTCCCGGTTGGGGCGCCGGATTCTGTCCCGGTTGCCCCTCTTCCAGGCCAGCTCTCTGCTGTGGCCAGGGAGTGCAATGGAGGATGGCCCAGGTGCTTGGGCCCTGCACCCCATGGGAGACCAGGAGAAGCACCTGGCTTCTGGCTCCTGCCATCGGATCAGCGCAGTGCGCCGGCCGCAGCGCGCCGGCCGCGGCGGCCATTGGAGGGTGAACCAACGGCAAAAGGAAGACCTTTCTCTCTGTCTCTCTCTCTCACTGTCCACTCTGCCTGTCAAAAAAAAAAAAAAAAAGTGACCCACGAAACAGAAAAAAAATACATGCAAGTCATATACTTTTTTTTTTTTTTTTTTTTTTTTGCTAGGCAGAGTTAGACAGTGAGAGAGAGAGAGAGAAAGGTCTTTCTTTCTTCCGTTGGTTCACCCCCCAAATGGCCACTACGGCTGGCGCGCTGCACCTATCCGAAGCCAGGAGCCAGGTGCTTCTCCTGGTCTCCCATGCGGGTGCAGGGCCCAAGCACTTGGGCCATCCTCCACTGTACTCCCGGGCCACAGCAGAGAGCTGGCCTGGAAGAGGAGCAACCGGGACAGAATCCGGCGCCCCGACCGGGACTAGAACCCGGGGTGCCGGCGCCACAGGCGGAGGATTAGCCTAGTGAGCCATGGTGCCGGCCCAACAAGTCATATACTTGCTAAGGGGTTAATATCCAGAATACACAGGAAACTCTCAAAACTCAACAATGAAACAACCCAATTAAAAACTAGGCAGAAGACTTTCTCCAAAGAACATATACAAGTCAGAGCCAGCACTGTGGTATAGCGGAGAAAGCCACCGTCTGCAATGCTGGCCTCCCTAATAGGTGTCAGTTCGAGTCCCAGCTGCTCCACTTCCTAACCAGCTCCCTGATGACATGCCTGAGAAAGCAGTGGAAGATGGCCCAAGCGCTTGGGCCCCTGCACCCACATGGGAGACCAGGAGGAAGCTCCTGGCTCCTGGCTTCAGCCTGGCCCAGCCCTGACCGTAGCAGCCATTTGGGGAGTGAACCAGCAGATGAAAGCTTGACTGATAGATTCCTCTCTACTTCCGTCTCTCCCCTGTAACTCTGACTTCCAAATAAATAACTCTTTGAAAAAGAAGACATACAAATGACCAACAAGCACACAGAAAGATCCCGGATATCGTTGCTCATTAGGGAAATGCAAATCAAAGCTACAGAGAGATACAACCTCTCACCCGCTGAAGTGGCTACAACCAAACAAAACCCAAAAACGTGTGCTGGTAGGGAAGCAGCATTCCACGGACCCTGGAGCACCGGCGGCAGGAGCGGGGCCGGCGCTGTGGAGAACGAGCAGCCGTTACTTAGGTAACTAAGACTGGGGTGTGATCTGGCAACCCCACTTCTGGCATAAACAGAGTCGAAAGCAGGGTCTGGGGCGGGGCTTGTACACCAGGTTCTCCGCAGAATTTACTCCACAATGCCCTAAAGGCACAGCAACCCACGTGCCCATCGGTAAAGGAATGGACAATCACAGGGTGGCCCGGACACGAAGGAGTGGTTCTGAGCCTTGACCGGGGAGGGAATTCTGACAGCAAGTGCTGACAGATGAGCCCTGAAGACGTTACCCTCTGTTTCACAGGCCACTCACCAGGGCACTCCCCTTGCATGAGGTCCCTGGAAGGAAAATGGCACTGCCAGTTGCTGGGAGCCGGACCGATGAAGAGTCAGGGTTGACCGGGGACAGTCACAGTTTGCAAGAGGGGCCAGCGCTGTGGCACAGAGGGCCAAGCCTCCGCCTGTGGCACCAGCATCCCATTTGAGAACCAGTTCATTTCTCAGCTCCTCCTCTTCCAATCCAGCTCTCTGCTCTGGCCTGGGAAAGCAGTGGAGGATGGCCCAAGTGCCTGGGCCCCTGCACCCACATGGGGGACCTAGAAGAAGCTCCTGGCTCCTGGCTTTGGATCAGCCCAACTCCGGCTGTTGCAGCCATTTGGGGAGTGAACCAACAAATGGAAGACCTCCCTCCCTCCTTCCCTCCCTCCCTCTCTCTCACTCTGCCTCATAAATACATACATACATACATACATCTTTTTTTAAAAAAAAAACCACTCAGGAGATGGATGTTGGTGACGGCTATCTAACGTGATAGATATACTTAATGCACTGGACTAATGCGTATTTAAAAATCAGCTAAGGGGCAGGGGCTGTGGCTAAGCAAGCTAAGCAGCCTCCGGGACGTCTGCATCGCACACTGGAGAGCCTGATCAAGGGGGCCGCTCCACTTCTGACGTGCACCCGGAGTGGCACAGGTCCTTCAGCACCGGGCTCCCTGCCACCCACACCGGAGACCTGCATTGAATTCCTGGCTTCATCTGGCCTAGCCCTGTGTGATGCCAGGTTTTGGGGAATGAATTGGAGGACGGAAGACTGATATTATGCGTGCGTGTGCGTTCTCTCTCTCTCTCTCTCTCTCTCTCTCTCTCTCTCTACCTTTCAGGTAGGTAAGATAATAAGTTTACAAAAAGATTTATTGGGGCTGGCACTGTGGCATAGAAGGTTAAGGCCTCTGCCAACAGCCCTGACATTCCACATGGGCACCAGTTTGACTGCCCGCTGCTACACTTCCGATCCAGCCCCCTGCTAATGGCCTAGGAAAGCACTGGAAGATGGCCCAACTTGGACCCCCACACCCATACTGGAGACTCGGAAGAAGCTCCTGGCTCCAACCTGACCCAGCCCCAGCCACTGCAGCACCTGGGGAGTGAACCAGCAAATGGAAGATACCTCTCTCTCTCTCCTTCTGTTTCTGCTTTTCAAATAAATAAATAAATCTTTAAAATAAATAAATAAAAATTTTAAAGATTTACTTATTATTTTATTTATTTACTTGAAAGTAGAGAAAGAGAGGAGAGTATCACTCTTTCATTCATTGGCTCATTCCCCAAATGGCCACGAGGGCCAGGGCTGGGCCAGGCTGAAGCCGGAAGCCTGGAGCTCCATCCCAGTCTCCCACATGGGTGACGGGGCCCGGGTACTTGGGCATCTTCCTCTGCCTTCCCAGGCCACAGCAGAGAGCTGGCTCAGAAGCAGAGGAGCCGGGACTCGAACTGGCGATCTGATTTGGGATGCTGGCATCCAAGGCAGCAGCTTGTTGGCTATGCCACAACACCAGTCCCAAGATGGCCACGCTAAATTTGTTTTGTGTACTTTACCCCGTGAAAGAAACAAGAGCCGGGTCCCAGTCACCCCTGGAAATGACATGCGTGGGCGGTGAGCATGGCTCGAAAGCCATTCACGGCGCAAGGGCTTCTGGGCTCTCCTGCACGCTGGAACTCCAGACTGGCCCCTGAAGGAACCCGGGCGGTTAGAGAAAGCAGCCTGTCCCCTCTGCACTGGACGCCCAGGCGTCTTACGGTGGATCTGGGATGTGTGTGACGGCCCTGGTGCACTGGGAACACGGCGACCAAGACAAACAGCACGGGAGGCTCAGCACTCAGCGCTGGGTGCAACCACGGACAGGGCCGCTCGCACTGGGACAAACCCCCACTCCCTGTGACGCCGCCTCTCTGCCCCCGAGACCCCCACGCCGGCCACTCACTCGCCCACCCACTCACAGTGGGCAGCACGAGTGCCAGACAGCTCAGAGCCCGGCACCAGGCTGTGAGCACCCGGGAGTGTCAGTAGGAGCCCTGGCTGGGAAGGTGACGCTCTGGGGAGTGGCCACTGCAGGGCCCGCGGGGGGCTGCTGGGAGGGGTAGGGGCTCCAGGAGGACGGAGGCGGTGTCCAGCCTGCTGGGAGGTCAGGCTGGCTCACAACACCGAAAACCCACAGGAGCGCGAGCACACTGCGTCAGGGAGACTTCACAAATACCGGGTGTCGGGAACAGGGTGCGGCAGGAACAAGGCGGCCACCTCGGCTAGGGAGGACGGAAAGGGCCTGGACATGGAGGTCAGGAAGGACAGGCACCGGGGGCCACAGGTGTCCATCAGGGCACCCCGGAAAGGGGCCCGAGAGCTGACCCCAGGGAGAACGAGGCGCTGGGCAAGAGAGCGAGGCCCTGATGCGGGACCTCTCGGCCCTCTGTGCCTGGGAACCCTTGGCTCTTTGGGAGAGGGCACCGCAAGCCAGGGAAGCCAGAACGGCTTGCGTGTCTCGTTTCCAACAGAGCCCAAAGCCCGCCCAGCCGTGCACCGGGAGCTCAGACCTCCCCGCCCAAGAAGCCGCAGGACCCGGCCATTGCACAGGCACAGCTTCTGGGTGTGCTTCTGCCCAGCTGCACAGAGCAGAGCGCCAGCACCGACCGGAGCCAGCACAGCCGCGGGTGCTGGGTCCAGGCGGGGGCGTGGACTCAACATACTCCTGAGGTGACATGTAAGAGGCCGGCCGTGCGGCACAGTGGGCTGAGCCACCTCTTACAACGCCAGCATCCCATGTCTGAGCGCCAGTTCCAGTCCTGGCTGCCCCGCTGCGGATCCAGCTCCCTGCTAACGCACCTGGGAAGGCAGCAATGACCCAAATACCCGGGCTCCTGCCACCCACGTGGGACCTGGATGGAGCTCTGTACTCCTGGCATCAATCTGGCTCGGCCCAGATGTTGCAGCCATTTGGGGATTGAACTAATGAATGGAACCCCCACACACCCTGTCTCCCTGTCAAATAAATCATATTTTATATACATATACATATACATATACATATACATAAAATAATAAAGTCACTTAAATGAAAAATAAAAGTTCTTGGCTTTCCCACAAATATTCAGTTAGAGCAACAAGATCCACAGAGCATCCTCCACCACTCAAACCACAGTCTCAGGGCAGGCTAGGCCAGCGCCTACAGTGCAGGTGTCCCACACGGGCGCTGGTTTGTGCAACAGCTGCAACACCTCCCACCCAGCTCCTTGCTAACGCGCCTGGGAAAGCAGCAGAAGACGGGCCAAGTACTTCGGTCCCGGAGTCCACACTGGAGACCCCAGTGGAGTTCCAGGCTCCTGGGCTCAGCCCGGCCCTGCCTCAGTCATTGCGGCCAGTTGGGACGTGAACACAAGACGGAGGATCTCTCTCTCTTATACCCCTCCCTCTCCTTAACTCTTTCAAATGAATAAATAATCTTAAAAAAAAAAAAACAAAAACCTCACAGCCTCCCTTGCGAGAGGCACAGCAGCTCTCGCAGCCTGGGAGATGAAGTCCCACCCAGGGACTCCTGCCACGCTCCAGGTGCACACTGGCAACAGCGGCTGCCACAGACCCGTGCTGATGGCTCCAATCAGAAGCCTGCGCCGCCAAAGCATGAGAATTTTTTTTTTTTTTTTTTTGACAGGCAGAGTGGACAATGAGAGAGAGACAGAGAGAAAGGTCTTCCTTTTGCCGTTGGTTCACCCTCCAATGGCCACCGCGGCCGGTGCACTGCGGCCGGCGCACTGCGCTGATCCGATGGCAGGAGCCAGGTACTTCTCCTGGTCTCCCATGGGGTGCAGGGCCCAAGCACTTGGGCCATCCTCCACTGCACTCCCGGGCCACAGCAGAGAGCTGGCCTGGAAGAAGGGCAACCGGGACAGAATCCGGCGCCCCAACTGGGACTAGAACCCGGTGTGCCGGCGCCACAGGCGGAAGATTAGCCTAGTGAGCCGCTGCACCAGCCGAGATATTTTTTTAAGAAGGTTTATTTATTTGAAAGTCAGAGTTATTGGGGAGGGGGTCGGGGGGAGAGAGATCTTCCTCAGATGGCCACAATGGCCTGGCCTAGGCAAGGCTGGAACCAGGAGCTTCTTCCGGGTCTCCCACGCGGGTGCAGGGGCCCCAGCACTGGGCTGCTTTCCCAGGCCACAGCAGAGAGCTGGATGGGAAGATGGGAAGTAGAGCAACAGGGACACAAACTGGTGCCCATACGGGATGCTGGCATCGTAGATGGCAGCTTTACCACTACGCCACAAGGCCGGCCGTGGGACTTTTAGGCCAAAAGATTTTTTTTTTTTTAATGTGAAAGAAACAAAGATCTCCCGTCTGCTGGGTCTAAGCCAAGCTGAAGCCAGGAGCCAGGAACTCAATCCAAGCCTCCAACATGAGTGTCAAAGCCCCAAGTACTGGAGCCATCCCCACTGCCTTCTACAGTGTGCAAGGGCAGGAAGCTGGAAGGAGAGCCGAGCTAGGCCTCAAACCCAGCACTCACAGGAGATGCAGGCGCCCCAGTGCTACCTCAACTGCTCCGCCAAACACCTGCCGCCGGAACTGGGAGTCCTGTTTCTCTCTTCCACCTTTCTGCCCTTCCTCCAGCCCCGAGGTGTTCCCTCCGGTGCTTGAAGCCAGCCAGCCACTCCGTCCCCCAGGCCGGGCCCTAGCTGCTGTCAGAGCCCTCAGGGGGAGCTGGTCCTGGGCCCACTGTCCACTCTATGGGCAGCTGCTCAGAAAGGAGGGGCGTGGGAGTGCAGCCCCTACACTGAGGCCTCCACCTCTCCACTCCAGCCTCTGCACACCACCCAAGGCTCCACTTGTGCTGGCCCCTCCAGGCCCCTCTGCAACTGAAAACAAGGCAGTGGGGGGTGTGGGGGTGGGCAAAGACAAGGTCTAACAGAAACCATGACCGCCCAGCACAGCGCTCCCTGTCCTGCATACACACAAAAAACCACCCAGCTGGGAGCAAAGACGCTGGCTCAACCTCTGTTGCAATGACTCACCCAGCACCTAGGTGAGGTATGGCGCCTGGCATCACCCACCACGGCCAACGGGATGCATCTCCCTTTCAGAGTGCCCAAAGGTACACAGGGAAAGGGGCCCAGCATCGCAGCCCAGCCCATGGCGCTGCCTCTCATTATGCCGGCATCCCACACTGGCACCAGGTCCAGGCCCGGCTGCCCCCACTTCCCATCCAGCTCCCTGCTAATGGCCTGCGAAACAGCGGAGGACGGCCCAAGTGCTTGGGTCCCTGCACTCACGTGGGAGACCCAGATGGAGTTCCAGGCTCCTGGCTTTGGTCTGGCCCAGCCTCACCCGTTGTGGCCAGTGGGGAGCAAACCAGCGAATGGAAGATCCCACCACCACCACCACCACCACCACCACCACCATCCCAGCTTTCAAATAAACAAATGCTTTTCAAAAAAAGTACACAAAGAAGCTGGAAATCGCCCACTGCTCCTGAAAGCTAAACATGACTCCTCGTCTGCGTTTCTCCACGTGTCCTCTCCTCTGCATTTCTGAATGGGGTCACAGAGGATGTGCACCTTGATGCCCTTTCCCACTTAGCCTCGCACCAGTCTGCCTTTGCCCATGTGCAGCCGCAGGAGCCTACCACGACCTCCCACATCCTGTGGGGGCTGGGAAGGACCCAGGGAGCCCGCACCTGCACTCTGACCTCCTCGGCCCTGCCCACTTCTGCGATGGCTTTCCAGGGGAGGGGCCGTCCTCACCCCCACAGGGTCCAGGAAGGGGACTCAGGGCCCACTCTGTCCTCACCTTCAGCGCAACACCGACCACTCAGATCTGCGCAGCATCCAGCGTCCCGGCCGGCGACTCGGGTTCAGTACCAGGCGAGCAGCAGCTGGCACTGCCACTCCAGGCACCCTGTCACTTCTCCACGGCTCCTTCACTCTCCTACTCCGTCAGCAGACACCTTTTGTTGAGTTCGTGCAAATTTTAGTGACCGGGCCCGAGAGGACAGGAGGTGGAGGAGGGTTTGCAGGTGACAGTGCATCCCTGCTGGCTCTGAACAAGGGGCCTGGGCAGTGCCTGGACACTTCAGAAAGACAGGTTCATTCCCATGAAGGACTCGACTCAGCGAAAACCCAGCAGTGCAGGGCTGTCACTCATCTGGCAGATGCCGTGTAGCACAGGCACCTGCAGGACAACCATGCATCCTGAGGACTTGCTGACAGGAGAACGACGGGTTTAGAATGTTCCCACTGCTGTGAGACACGGGATTTAAAAACGGCCTTACAGGGCTGCTCTGTGCCTCGGATGCCAGCATCCCCTATGGGTGCCAGTCGTGTCCCGGTCACTCCACTTCCCATCCAGCTCCCTGCTAATGCACTCGGGAAAAGCAGTGGAGACCAGGATGAAGCTCCAGGTCCCTGGCTTTGGCCTGGTCCAGCCCCAGCCCCCATAGCCTTCTGGAGAGTGAACAGCAGATGGAAGCTCGCGCTCTCTCTCTCTCTCTCTCTCTCTGTCTCTTTCTCTCACTCTCAGTCTGTGTAACTCTCAAAACAAGTAAATAAGTAAATCTTTTTTAAAAAATTGCCTCAAAGGGGGCCAGTGCTCTGGCGTAGTGGCTAAAGCGGCCGCCTCAGTGCCGGCATCCCATCCGGCTGCTGGTTTGAGACCCAGCCGCTCCACTTCCAATTCTGCTCTCTGCTATGGCCTGGGAGAGCGGTAGAAGATGGCCCAGGTGCTTGAGCCCCTGCACCTGCCAGAAGAAGCTCCGGGCTCCTGGCTTTAGATCAGCGCAGCTCTGGCCATTGTGGCCATCTGGGGAGTGAACCAGTGGACAGAAGACTTCTCTCTCTCTCTCTCTCTCTCTCTGCCTCTGCCTCTCTGTAACTCTGCCTTTCAAATAAATAAATCTTTTTTAAAAATTGCCTTGAAGAATGTTTGTGCTATTGTGCCGATGTCCAGGGCTACAGCAAAGAAAGAGAGGAAGGAGGCCGAGTCCCACCCTCGGTCACATTTCCCTAGGTGCCCGGCACGGGGTCTTTCGTCGGAGTTGAAATAAACAGTCACGGAAGAGACAGGAGCTGTGTTTGAAGCCAAGGCCTTGGGCTTGGGCGAGTGGGCCAGGAGCCACCCCCAGGGGCCCAGAGGCAGCCACGTCTCGCCCCATCAGTGAGGGCCTAAAAGGAGCAGGGACCATCAGACCAGCGGGAGACGCTCAGGCCAGGATCAGAGGCGCTGGGGCAGGTCCAGGTGAGCAATCCCTTGGCCCCTGATGGGCCCCTGATGGGCTGCAGGAGCTGGGATCACCTAGCCAGGCCGGCCCTGTACTCGGCCACCCTGAGACGCCACAGAGCTGTGGTTTCCTGTTTTGCCACGAGCAGGGGCGCTGCCCCACGCTAGAGTCACTGAGACCCCACACGGCTGGAGCCCACAGAACGATGACTTTGCAGTTTCTCCGCCGGGGACGGGGTGGCATTTAAAGAGGCACCGGTGGCCCTGACGCCTCGGGGGGATTGACAATGCGAGCTCCTGCTGGGGACAGCACAGCCCCAACCTTCCGGGACCCACGCACACTTGGGTGGCACCTCCTGGAGAGCAAGGCGAGGGCCCGAGTGTGGGTGCGAGGCTTTGCCGGGCACCTCGCGGATGCTGACGGTCAGAGTGGGCCCCCCACTTCACGACGATGTGCCCTGAAAGTGGTGATTCGCTCAGCTCACTTATTTGGGAACAGGCCCTAAATGCATGCACCAAACAGCCCCAACTACCGACGTGCCTACCCGGGGCGGAGACGGTGAGCACCCTGGGGCACAGCCAGTCTGATGCCTGACACGGGTGGGTGAGCAGATGCACACGAAGCCCCCCCTGCTTTGTCTTCCCATCCCTGCTCTACCAGCCTCCATGACAGAACCCATCCGGGGCCACCGAGGACTTCAAGGCAAACCAAACACACTCTGTGCTTCCAGGAAGCAAGGCCTGCGTGCAGCTCTGAGCCCCGTTCTCCCCCTCTCCCCGGTGCCAAGGGCCTGGGCGGGAGGCGGGTGCAGCGTGCAAGGAAGCCGGCCGCACTGCGGGGTGGGCTGCGCACCAGGGCGCGTCTGCTCTTCCACACAATCTCTGGAAGCAGAAAGCGTCCTCACCGCCGGCCAGACGAAAACGGGCAGACCCCGAGCCGGAGGCCCTGGCAGGCGACCCGCTTCCCCACGAGGGCTGGGCTGCGGGCACTAAGACGGGCGGGGGGAAGCCCCGTGGGCTGGAGGTGATCTCCGAGGAAGGCGAGGAGGGCACCGGCTCGCCACGCCGAGCAGCCGGCGACCCGACAGCACCGCTCCGGATCGATGGCTCCCCTCCCGGAAACACACGCGGTGCTTTCAGAACTCCTGTGTGTTTGTCACCTTCACAGTTTATTCCCATTGCCCGCGAGATCAATACGTCAGCATTTCCAAGGGCGCCGTGTTCAGCAGCTGTGAGTAAGCCACCCGGCCCCGTGTCCCCGTGCCGCCCCCGCCCCACCCCCGGGAAAGACGCTGCTGGCTACACCATCTTTCTCTGGCAAACTTCATGCTTCAAACCACAGAAGGAAACCAACAGGAGGTCGGCGGCATTTGTCCAACACCACATCAGAAGGGCACGGGGAGCCAGGGTGCCACTCTGCTGGAAGCTGAGCGAGGGGACAATTAAAACAGCCAGGGGCCGCCACCACCCTCGCCAGCAACCACCACAAACAAACTTGGGCTGCCGCTGTTTTCCATTTCCGAACGCTCGGTGCAGCAACGGGCCGGATGCATTTCACTCCTGACTGGGCACAGTGAGATTGCTAATCAGGATTATTTGATTCAGTCAACACTGATTTCAATAAAAAGACCCAAAAATTATCATAAATATAGAGAAAGTGCGGGCGACAGTGACAGGTGATTAAAATCTCATTCGCTTGGAATCAGACTGATTCATGGACGCCGAGGAGGGTCAGCCCCGATTCCCCCCTCGGTGATCACTATCTGCCCTCTGCAGCCACTTCTGAGCACACGCCTGGCACATGCCACACACACGCATGCATGTGCACACACGTATGCACACACGGCACCAACCCGGTCTGCAAACACACATCACGGGGCACATGGCCTCTTGCAAAGGAGCCGGTGAACATCAACTGTTGAGAACGAAGCCGGCGAGGCCGACACAGCAGCTGAGGTGGCACCCAGCCAGCTGGGAAGCCCGAGGATGGTGGGAGCGGATCCTGAACACTCCCTGGCAATGGTGCCAGAACAGCAGCCCGCACTGCCGTGGACATGGCCTCCGACCGCAGTCAAAGCCGTTCCTCCAGACGCAGGGGAAGGAAGAGGGACCCCGAGCTTTCGGAAGTCACCAGTGCACCCTAGAGCAGGATAGGAACCCTGCTCCAGCCCAGAGTGGCCCGAGGAGGGCGGGCAGGGGCGCACCTGGACACTGCGTGGGAACCCCCACACCAATGCTCTGACCCCCTCCACCAGCCGGACCCAGCGAGGGTCGCTGTGTCCTGTCATGGGGTCAGAGCCCACCCAGAGAGAGTGAGGCAGGGGCAAGGCTGGCCCGGCCCCCTTCCTCCTGGCGACCACTCCCCCACTGCCAGCTGCTGGACAGCCTGGGCTGCCTCGGGTGCACGCAGCTCACAAGCCAGTACCAGCTTCTGGGCCCCCTCCTCACCCTGGCCCCTCTCTCAAGTGGTTTCGAGAGTTCCGTCCCAGGCCAGACCAAGGTCCTCTGCTCCCAGACTGGCCTGGCCCAGCCCCAGACCTCAAGCAAAACTGCAGGAGGCCGAGGGAAATGAAATCTCAGCCACAGAGCATGTGCTACAGAGGTGCGACGCAGACACTGCGCGGGACGCGCCTGCCTGAAATCCACATGTAGCTGCACCCTGCATCTCTGGGCCTTTGTCTTCCCCACCTTGATCAAGCTATGCCTGAAGGCAGCACCGTCTCCTCCCTCCACAAGAACCTGGCTCTCCCAGGCACCTCTCCCCCTTGGGCTGTCCAAGGGGCTCAGGACCCCTCCCCATCTGGCCCTTGCTGCAGCTCTAGCAGGTCCTGAGGGGTCCCAGGCTCAGTCTGATCTCCAGCAGCCCTGCGGGGGCAGGGGTCCCCTCCTGTACACAGAAGTGCTCAATAAACACCAGCACTCCAGGACAAACACTGCAGCCTGGAGCTTAAGATGCCCACAGCCTTGGGGCGGCGCTGTGCCGCAGTGGGCTGAGCCTCCACCTGTGGCGCCAGCATCCCGTATGCACCCTGGTTCTAGTCCTGGCTGCTCCTCTTCTGATCCAGCTCTCTGCTGTGGCCTGGGAAAGCAGTGGAAGATGGGCCAAGTGCTTGGGCCCCTGCACCCACATGGGAGACCCAGAAAAAGCTCCTGGCTTCGGGTCAGCCCAGCTCCGGCCATTGCAGCCACTTGGGGAGTGAACCAGCGGATGGAAGACCTCTCTCTCTGTAAATCTACCTCTCAAATAAAATAAATAAATCTTCAAAAGAGAGAGAGATGCCCACAGCTGACACAGAAGAGCTGCTTTTGAGCACCAGCCCCGCTCCTGACTCCAGCTTCCTGCTAATGCACACTCCAGGAGGCAGCTCAAGCTCTTGGGCCCCTGCCACCCACGAGGGAGACCCGGGTGGAGCGTTTCCGGCTCCTGGCTTTGGCCTGGCCCAGCCCCAGACGTTGCAGATGTGTAGGGAGAGCAAACCCATGCATAGGCAGAGTTCTCCCTCTGCCTGTCCCTCTACCTTTCAAATAAATAAATAAAACTAAAAATACATAGTGAGACTCCAACTGAGGCCCTGGGGGGGCACAGGACTCCCCGGGTGTCCTTCCTGGGTGGGTTTCTCCCCCTCCCTTCCCTCTTCCTCAGTCAGGGCCGATGTAAATGAGTTGCTCTGGGTAATTGCTTGAGGATGAGCTCATTTGCATACTATTAAGTGGCAGCAGGGTGGTGGGGCTGGGAGTTTCTAGGTTCACTCCCCCGCACTTCCCGCGGACTCCCGCCTGCTCCGTCACGCGCTAGCTGGCTCTGGCTGGGACGGGGGCGTCTGGAGACTAAGCAAAGGCAGGCGCCAAGTAGCCATCACACGGCTGAGGCGCCATTTCCACACTCGGTTCCCACACGGCCAGGCCTGAGGCCAGTCAGCCCGGAGGTCCAAATGCACACTCTGAACAAAGCTGGGCCTCTGGAATCTTCTAGGGTGTTCTGGAACTTTCTGGAAGCCAGAGCGATCGCTTGGGTCTAGATGAGAAGAGTGAGCGGACCTTCAACAAGGGCCTGCTGTGTGTCTGGTGGTGACCGATGTTTTAGGACGAGCAGGTCCCAAATACTGCACGGACACACTTAGGCTGAGAACATTCGCTGCAAGCAGTGCGAGGGAAAAGTGAGAGACTCGCTCTCTCCTGCAGGTGCACCCACCAGGGGGACCCCGGAGGTTCCCGACCCCCCATCTCAGCAGCCGCAGGGGCCGTGCCTCCCTCTACACCCACAGAGGGGCCCAGCCCTCGGCTCAAACCTGCTCCTGCACGTGGAAGGCAGCCCGGCTTTGCCAGCTGTGAAACGGGAATGCTGGGGGAAGGCGGGCACAGCACCGTCAGCCCAGGCGTGAGGACCTCCCTTCCGAACACTCTCACCGACAGCTGCCGGTGCCCACACAACCCCAGCCCTGCAAGCTGGCCTCACAACCCAATGCAAACCGATGAGTGTCCAGCCAGACACCGTGTGTAAGCCAAGGAAAAGGACACACCCGCCCACAGCCAGCAGGAGCAGGCCAGGATGCCTTCTGACCAAGGCCACCTGTCCAGAGACTGGGCACAGCGCACCCCCCCGCCCAGGTCACACCCTCTGCTCCTATCCACGGCCAGCAGGGCCCTGAGTTGTAGATCAGCACAGATGAGCCCAGAGGCCGTCCTGCCCCCTGGCCTTACCCACACCGTGGGGTCACTGGCCCATAGGGATGCAGACCCAGACCCGCACCCCTGCCACATGCTGGCCCGGCCACAGCAGGTGACCTTGGCAGAGCTAAGAATACAGATTGGAGCATAGGTCAGGAGGGCCGGGATGCCAAGAGGGCCGAGCCCAGCCACAGGCGGGGCAGACGAGGAACTGCGCGGAAGGCAAAGGGCCTCAAGGACCCCTCCACCACACCATCCCGCTGTGGGGGTGGGGGTGGGGGTGGCTTCCTGAAGTCACTCCCCGCCACGCAGCTGGTGCCAGGGCTGGCCAGACAACGGCAGCAGGTGCAGTTATGGGGGGCTGTGCGGCCCAGCAACATCAATTACAATTACTGGGATTATTCAATTAGAGAGTTACATAGAATTCTGTCTGCAGAATGACAGAAAACATCACAGACTCACTCTCAAGGCCACCTGACCGTGTGCAAGGTCCCCTCCTCTTGTCCAGGAGACCCCAGTCTTGGAGAGGCTGAGGCCAGGCCCAGGGAGGACAAACACTGGTCCAGGGTCCTTGGCTTCCCACACACAGGGCCAGGACACGTCCCTGGCAGGACCTCCCACCCCCTCCTGCTCCTGCACAGCTCAGACTCTGCCCCTGAGGGCAGGACGCCACCTCCTTCTGAGGACAACGTCAAGGGCCAAGCACGCACACGAGCAGGTGCTGCCCAGGACCAGCAGGGGTCAGCTTGGGGCGGGGGGGGAGTAGGGCCAGCCTGGGCAGGGGTGGTGTGGGGTGGACAGGGAAGCACTGCCATGGCAGAGTCCCTGGGGACAGCCACTGCTTCTCCGCCTGGAAGGATTCGCCCTTGGCTCCCTACAGAACTGCACTCCCCCGGGCCAGCCTTGCAGGACCATGCTCTCCTAAAAACTCCAATCCCGGGCTCCAGCAGGCCCCTCCCAGGTGGTGCCAGGGCCAGGGGGCCAGCAGCCCGTGATGGAGAGCAGACAGAATCCAGGAAAATGACCCACCTCAAAACTGCACGCCGCTCCCAGGAAGCAGCAACCCCAGCTCGTCCCCCGGGGCTGCCGGCCAGGAACAGGGTCTGCGGGGGAAGGCTCTTGGGCTCTTAGGGGGCAGACAGAGCCTGGCCTGAGGGCAGGATGGTGCACTGGACACACAACCGGGCCTCCAGAAGTCCAGGCAGCCCTGCCCCCAGGGACTCTGTCCAGTGCATCCCTGGGAACAGACAGCCTCGGAGAGCCCCGGGGAAAGAGACCGACAGGCCAGGCAAAGGAGCAGGTGCGACTCTGGTCCCATTCCCCTGCCCTCTGTGAGCCCACGCCACAGCCACTGCCCGTCAGTTCACCTGCCACTTCAGGCAGGCACACCTGGACCACAGGCACTTCCCAGGGGCCTGGCCGAGCCCGCAGCTGAGGTTCCCATTAGAGAACCACCATGCACCCCTCACAGCTGCCCCTCTGCGGACCCCGGAGCTACCACCTGTGGGCTGTCACCCACGGAGGATGGGAGCTGCTCTAAGGGAGTTCAGGGTCTTCCCCAAGTCCAACTTTCACCATGGCTAAGCGCGAACATTCCTGAGGAATTCATTCCAGCGCCTCTCAGGAGGCATAACGGAACACTGGCCTTTTCCTCCAGAGTGGGATCCATGCTCAAGGAGGCACGTGGTACATTTCTATGCAGCACTGCTCGCTGGTCTGATCATCCACGGCCCACACACAATCGTACCCAGTGGGCGTAGGAACTAAGTATGGTCGTAGGCCTCTAGTAAGCCAAATGCATTCTGTTCTAGAACGAAAGCCAGCGTGTACTCAGAGTTCACTGGGGAGAGGGAAATAATTCCCCATTTTAGGGGTGCACAACACAAGCAGGGGGGAGGAGGAGCGGGGCAGGCCTGGCCAAGAGCAGGATGGCTGTGCTGGAGGCCCTCACTCACACCCTGGGGTCTGGATCGGCCCAGGCAACTGACGCTTACCCAGTCAAGAAGGGAGAAGGCACCTGGTCCCTTGGGCTCACAAAACCAATCTGGGGAAGAGGGTAAGGGCGGAACTTTGGGGGCAGGGCAGGGCGAGCCCCACCTGGCCTCGAAGGCTCAGAAGTCCAGTCTGTGGGCTTCCTGAAGCCACAGTGTTGGCCTCTGATAGTTCAGCGTCCCAACTACAGCTTTTCAGAGGCTCTCTGAACCCCCGATCTGTCCCAAACTCTGTCCCCAAGACTCTGAGTCCTTCCTCTGCAAGGGACACCAACACCACTCCACTGCACAAAGCAGCCCCAGAACTTCAAGTTCACTGTGTTTCTGAGACAAGTCCCCCGCCCCACACCCCTAAAAGGCCCCGGCTCAGGGACCCTGGCACCGCACAGTTATCTCCAAGCAGGCACCACGGGGAAGAGCCCACCACAACCACTGGCCACACCACCCTGCAGGCCAGAAAAACTCCCGCCACTTCACAAGTGACCAACAACAGACCGAGGACGGGTGACCATCTGAAAACAGCTGGATGAGCTGAGCCCACAGGAGCGACTCTGCATGTCTGGCGTCACCGATCAGGCCGGCCCGGCCCCAGCCGGGGCACACACCAGTTCCCAGGCGACAGCGCCCTCGCCGGGCGTGCTCTCCTGATGGCAGGCTTACCAGTTCTCTTCTGTTTGTTTTGCCAAACACGGTGAAAAAATTGCTTGAGGGAGAGCCAGACGAGAGCCGGCCCCTCTGGTGCCACGGACGACGGCCCTGGTGCTGTCATTCTGCCCCTCGGGGTCCCCTCGACATAGAGCTGAATCGGACCAAGACCCTCTGAGCACCTCTCACTGATAAATGGCATCGTAATCCCCACGTGGAGCCTGAGAGCCTAGAGACCCCGTCACACAGGAGCCTGAACTACTGTACAAGCCAAGAACAGCACCCACTTCCCAGCACGCCAAGAACTCCTGAGAAAGCAGGCCGAGCCGCAGGGGGCCTCTGGGTCTGGACGGGGGTCCCCGAGCACCCCAGCCTGCAGCTTCCAGAGAGCACTGCTCTTGGAGGCCCCTCCTCCCACAGGGATCTGCCGGGTGTCTCTGGGAGCACACAGCCCTGAAGACCCCTGGTCCAACCCACAACCGACGCTCGGGCATCGGACTCCAGCCCACACCCAGGAGCACGCGTTCAACTGCTCACACACGGCCTGCACGCTCTCCCCCACCACCACGCTGACACCCCCCCCACACCACAGCCTGCAGGTCACGTCGCCTCCCCGCCTCTCCCCACCCCTGGGGAGGAAACACCATCACAAAAGCACTGGCGTTTCAGGGAGGCCGCGAGAGAGGGGATCGCCCAGAGCAGGCCACCCTGGCACAGGCTCCCTGCGGCTCCTTCAGGGCCCACACAGCCCAGCAGGGGGTGAAGGAATGAAGGGTCCCTGCTGGGGTCACCCCCAGCTGCACCCACACCAGGCGGCTGACTCAGGCCCTGTTACGGCCCCAGATCTGAGGACTTCTGGCAATGATTAAGGAATCAAAACCCTTACTTGGGGACCGTGAACCTCTGCTGTGGTGCCAGCAGCAGTTACAATGGGGCTCCCACCCTACACCTCCTCAGACCTGCTAGGAAGTCAGGGACTGGCAGCTGGGGGTGGGGGGGATGGCAGCCTCAGCCCTCCTGCTGGGCCCTGGAAGTCCTCCAGGGCTTCTCCCCACCCAGCCATGGAGGAGCAATGGAGAGTGGGGTACATGGACACACAGGTGCCAGCCTCCTGGGAACCCATTGCCAGGGCTGCCAGGGGCCCCACCCATTCCCTCCTGGACAGGGTGGCCAAGCCAGCCCCAGCCCCTAGGACATGGGCTGCCCCAGCCAAGGGATCCACAGGGGTCTGGGAACCTCCCAGAACAAGCCCGGGAAGAAGCCCGGGAAGAAGCGTGCTGGCTCCCTGAGCCCCCTTGGCAACCTGGTGACAATGCCTTGCAGAAAAATCACACACATTTTAAGTTAGAGGAGTAAACCCTCCTGCCTCGGTAGGCAGGGGGATCGGCAACCACTAAGCTCAGCCTGTTGGCAGCTTCAAGTTCAAGGGACGAAAGAAACCCAGGAGGGGCTTAGCAAGACTTAGCAGGGATATCAGCTTACAGGGCAGGCAGCAAGGGGCCCGGCACAGGCCAGGCTGGCATACCGGGCCGCTCGGAGGCCGGAGTACGGCATCACGTGGCAGGGACAACACACGCTTCGGCTCTGCCTCAGTCACCGCCAAAGGGGCAACAGGCACCAATGCCCAGAAAAGGTGGCCGGGTGCCCTTCCTGAGGCCACGGCCTGGTCCCTAATGCTAGGCCAACCACCACCCAGGAACAGCACCCAGACTGGGACACACCGGTGGGGCACGCAGGTGAGGCTCTGGGGGAGAGGCGACCAGGTCCGCAGCTTAGAGAGTTGTCGGCCGGGGAGGGGGCGGGGTGAGCAGTTTTCAGGTGTAAAGGGCTGGGTACCTGTGACGGTAGGGTGGCCTTGAGAGCAGGCAGAAAGGCAGTGAGGAGGGGCCGGCGTTGTGGTGTAGCAGGTAAAGCCACTGCCTGCCACGCCGGCTTCCTGTGTGAGCGCTGGTTCGAGACCCGGCTGCTCCACTTCCTACCCAGCTCCCTGCTAACGCTCCTGGGAAGGCAGCAGAGGATGGTCCATGTGCTTGAGCCCCTGAACCCACATGAGAGACCCAGATGAGGCCCCTGGCTTTGGCCTGGCCCAGCCCCAGTCAAAGCGACCATCCGCGGAATGAACCAGTGGATGGAAGACTGACCAGCGGACCTCGAAGTCTGCCTTCCAAATAAAAGGAAGGAATAAAGGGAGGGAGGGAGGGAGGGAGGGAGGGAGAGAGGGAGGGAGGTGGAAAAACAGCTGTGAGGGGAGTGCCTCGGCTCCATCGGCGGCAGGGGTTGGGGGACTGAGGCAGATGTGGGAACCCTTCAGGGGTTACACCCCTGGGGAAGGCCAGGCCGCCCTCCTGGAGGGACTTGTGGGAGCGGCTGCACACTGGGTCCTGCCAGAGGCGGAGAGCAGATGCCCCCAGGACCACCTCAGGGTCAGCAGCAGAGGGGTCCCCAGCTCAGGTCCACCCACAGTGGGGCACGGCGCAGGGCAAGCTCACCAGGGCGGACCACAAGAACCCAGCAGGGGAGGGAGGGAGCCCAAGCTCTCAGTCCACTTCTCCCCCCGGATCAGTAGAGAAGTGCCCCTCACCCTTAGGGGGACCTGCCCCGGTCTCCCGCTAGCTGCAGCTGTCCTCCACGGACAATGCTGAGGAAGACAGAAACCCTGCTCGAAGTTTAGGGGTGCCCTGCCCGCAGGTTTTGAGTCACTTCCCCCATGGCGAGCCCCCGGCTAGGGTGGTCAAGAACGAGTCACTAGCCCTGCGGGTCTTCCTCCTCCCGGGGACACTACCACCCCACCCCCAACAGCTCAGAACCAGGAAGGGCGTCCACCCCGGCCTGGGGGAAAACTGCTTCCAGTCGGCGGAGCCAGCCAGCCCAGAAGCAAAAGTGAAGCACGGCTGTGTCCACGTCCCAGAGCACCTGCCACTGTCCCCAGGGCTCTAGGGACAGTGACCCACAGGGCTCCGGCCCCACCAGGCCACGTGACACCTGGGGCTCAAAGAGGGACCTGGGGCGGACGGCACCCACACAGGGAGCACTGCAGAGGCGGATCTGGCCCTGGGCACGGGCAGTGACGACACTGCCTTCTGCACGGGGCTGGCTTGCTGGGCAATCAGGGGCTGCATCCAAGCCTAGCATCCGTGAGGCCTCACTTTTCCGTAAAATCAACAGAACGTGCATTAGGTACTTAAAGCCCACTCTGAAAGACCAGGCCAGACCCTCCTCCCTCACAGACCTGCACTGGGGGGGGTGCTCAGGTACACATGCCTGCTGTGCAGGCGGCCGCCTCGGTTTTCTGTCCATCCTGGACCACGACTTAACACCCACTCCAAGACCTCAGAATGAGATGCTTCGAATTCGAGGGAGGCGTTTACTGATTTATTGCTCTCCGTGAGTGCTTTCCTCCAGGTTCTCAAAGAGAGGCTGCAGAGGACACAGATGTCTGTCCCCCAGCCCACACGGCTTTGCCGCACGAGGGAAAGTGGCTGGGTGGCCCCGCCAGCGGCTCGGACGCCCACTGCTCCTTCCACACAAGCAAAGCTGGCCGGAGCCCGTGCACTGGCCAGCCCTGACCCGGCCCTCCCAGGCTCTCCACAAACAAACAGCGAATACTTACAGGGGGGCAGCCGTGTAGCGCTGATTCCTTAATCAACAGTTAAAGAAGCAAATTGGATTTGCCCTATCACAAAAAAAAATTCATTCCAGATTGTACTTATTGTCTTAAGTACAAGAAGGCTGTCTTATGGGCTTGGCCGGATAATTTCATTTTAAAAGTATCTCTAAAATTTGACATCCCCTGGGACTTGCGGTTTTCTCCATCATTATATAACTGTAAACTTCTGGAGGTTAGAGATTGGATAATTCCTTTCAGCTGGACCTGGCCTCCCTCACTCCCGGATGCCTTCGCATCCTCAGAGGCGTGCCAACGGGCTGCCCCGAGTTAGCCGTCCGCTTGCGGGCCAGCCGACCCCCGGCACCCACATCCAAAGTTCAGCGTGCGAGAACTCTCTGACCTCTCTCCCCTTCCTACACTTTTCCAGCCTCTGCTGTTAATTAAAGGGATCGTTAGAAACCACAGGCCGCGTCTACCCCCACAGCAGGGGAACAAAACAGACGACGAGGTGCAGTCCCCTCCCGGCTTCTGGGCTCGGACCCGGGAGCAGCTTCGGCGCGGTGGCCAGCCCTCAGCGGACCCAGCCGGAACCACAAAGCCAGCAGCCCTGCAGGGGCCGCGCATGTCTCCACGGGTGAAATATGTCCCCAGACTTTGCCGCCCGATGCGTGATTTCTGAGCTGATTAACATTTCCCCTCTACTGTTATGTTATTATAGCCTTTATGTTTTAATCCATTTTTTACACCATGGGAAAAGAAAAATATCACTATTCTAGTAATCAAGTTACTCCTGTAAAATCCTAAATAAAATGAGAATTTTATTAAAGATATTTATCTTATACAACGAGAATAAAATCAATCTGCACTGCTGGTCCAGCATCCAGTTACAATAACATTAAAATATATTGTTTATTTGCAGGTGGGGCCATTTCTCTTTTCTGATTGGTCAACGCCAGCGAGCACCTCTCTCAGAATATTGGCTCTGCGGCTGGACATGGAGGAGAGCACTTTTATTGTTAATCAATGCCAATCAATTCTGAGCCTTGATGTTAAATAGGGATCAATACCGCTGGGCTGCGGATGAGATCTGATTTCAATTGGTGAGCAAACCTGCAGAAGTTTTTAATCATAAGGTAAATCAAGACCTGGAACATAAGTCAGATGAATTAATATCGGCGGTGTAGGACCTCTCTTGCCACTGATCCAGCGCAAGGAGATTTCTGTCATATTTCATTATCACTCTTAGGGCAGCTGCAGGCAGCGTTTGGGGAGCCTTTTCTCTGTGGAAGCCGGAGCGCCCCTCGCGCCGCACAGAGAATCCTCCTTGCAACTGCAGCCCGCTGGTCCACCGAGTATAGTTATACGTATGCCCCATGAATCTCATTTTATGCGATTAAGATCCATAAAAATTCAATAGCTTTTCTTCTGCAATTCACATTTTACCTGGTGAAATATCATAAGAATTTCATTATCTTTGCAGCTGTTGCCTAGGATCGAGCAAAGGTTATTATCCTCTTGGAAAACACTATAGAATATGTACGAAAATGTCAGGAGGACTGGGCATTTAAAGCTTGATTTTTTAAAAGAAAAACACTGTCTGAAGTTTAGAATAAACTGTACTTGACATTTATGCACCATGATGCATTTCTTCGTAAACTGATTTTGCAGGGAAATTCTTTGAATTCGACTCTGTGACCGGATTGTAAAAGGAAGAAGGAAGATGGGAGGGGGGAGGGGGAGGGGAGGGAGGGGGGAAGCAGGGGGAGGAAGAAGCCAGAAGCCAAGGGGAGGTGGGAGGGGAAGAGATGGAGAGGCAGTCCCAAACCCAAGCTCCCGCACATCAGTCCGTATAGGATTTCTTAACCTTCAGATAACCATCCCCGGGCAGATAACTCCGAGAACCCTGCCCGATGGCTGCGCCCTAATCCCGAGGATCACCCGGGCCGATTAACGAATTTGGAGAAGAATGGCGGTGCATGGGAGGCGACTGATCAGAAGGCTCCGTAAATCACGGGGATTCCACGCCGTCCTCCGGCCTCCACTGCCCGGGTTCCATCTATGATGATAAATTAGCATTAGATGGAACCTAATGAGTTTACTAAACATTTGGGATTTGTGCTAATAAACTGGCTGGCTGTGAACTAGCAGAAGCAAGGCGCAATCCCGGAGCTCTCTCTTATCTCTGTAACATGACAGTTAAACCACGCTCCCAATCTGCGATCAATTCATCACCCGACACCAGCGCACATTCTTCACAAAAAGATAATTACTGCTTCCCTGGTTCACAACGCTCATATTTCCTCGGAACTGCAGGTCCTGAGAGCAGGCACTGTCACACTTCCTGCGAGCCCCGGTACACAGCTCTATTTATGATCATTATTTTCGCCTAAACAAGCCTTTTTCCTCAAGTTGATAACGAAACCCGCGATGATGAGGAGGGAACAGTTAAGCATTGTTTCCTCCGCGGAGCACTTGCACGTTTTGAGGAGGCCACTGTCAAAATTTTATTCCGAGCATTAGTGAAAGTTTCCACTCGTTAAAAGATAGTGCTACCATTTCCTTACACACACACACACATGCACACGCACACACACACGCATGCACTCCTGCTGCTGGCTCTGATTTGTTAAAAACAGACAGAGGCCGAGAGTAAGGCGAGTGACGTCACAGGGAATAAATCAAAACGTGATTAAAAAGGCCGAGCAGTTTTAAAGTCACAAGTCCCGGCTTCCCCACGCCTTGTTTCTAGAACCTCCATCCTCGCCGCCTGCGGATCCACTCTGCCCAGTGGCCAACTCTGGCTGACCCCCAGCACACCCAATAAATTACCCTCACACACAAGTCCAAGACAATGCCAGTCAGTGACCGCGCACGGCCTAATAGATGGGAGCCAGCATGTGTGGGGCTGGAACCAGATTCTGGATGCTGTGTTAACTGCCGGGAACCACAACGGAGTGGTGGCAAACACCCCGGACCCGCCCACAGCCCTGGTAAAGGCCACATCATGCTTCCCCTCCAAGTGACACTCACTCTTACGCCTTGCTTTATTCCCAATCACGTAGGAAAGAAGTATTTTAAACCTATAAAGCATATCTATGTGCCATAATATTCTGATCCAAGACAACTTTATTTTTATTTTAAAGCCTTCTGTCCGATTGCCCCCCGGGAGGGGCCCCACGCCAGGTCCGAGGACTCTGGTGATCCAGGCAAGTGGGAGAGGGTCCGTGGTCCACCAGCGGGGGGAGGAAGGTGG
The DNA here is from genome assembly GCF_964237555.1 of Oryctolagus cuniculus. Lineage (NCBI taxonomy): Eukaryota > Metazoa > Chordata > Mammalia > Lagomorpha > Leporidae > Oryctolagus > Oryctolagus cuniculus. Next base: position 2,204,508 of record NC_091446.1, on the reverse strand, counting down.
GCAGCCACACAAAGGCACGCCTCTGGATGGGGAACCTTGCTGTGCGTTAACCTGCATAACTCATTTATTTGTTCCAAGTAGTGATCTTTGGGGAAAGGGCTGTTATATTTAGAACCTGCTTGTCAAATTTAATAAACAGCAGTGACTGCCCCCCCCCCATCGAAAGCACTTTCCCAGGTCCCAAACCTTTCCCTGGGGCCGGCACCAGCGGGAGACCCCCGGCTCGGGGACCGATGGCTGCGGCCCAGTGGCCGGATCAGGCTGGTGACCTCGGACGGTGGGGACAAGCAGCATGTCCAATCCAATGCCCCGCTTGTTTCCTGACCCAATCTTCCTCATGTCAGAGGCCGGATCGCTTCATTGAGAAAATGGAAATGGACGGGAGCTCCCTTTGGCAGCACTTCCAATAACCAAATATCAAGGAAGAGAGGCCAGCAGGGGCCCACCCCACCCCAGCACGCTGATCTGATTTACCAACCTTTCCTAATGTGAAACAAATGCTGTGGGTGTGAATTCATACTTAACCATAAAAACCCTTGCATTACTCTGTCTCGTATTAAATACCACATATAACTCAGCAGGTTTTATGTTGTGTTTTACTGTCAGCAATGGCTAAAGCTAGCCTAACATTTTGTTTGGCAATTAGGAAAATTTGTAGTTTAATTTATTAAACCAAAAAAGCCAACAGCTACACTGAATGCTGGGTTCATTCCGTTTTTATGCCACGGTACAGTATACTGGCCGCCTGATGATTTAATCATTCTCCTACACTGGCCTATGCTGTTTAAATGTTCCAAAATAGTATTATTCAGGAACTACACCCTCCCCCCCGGAAACAAGTCTCATTGAGCCATGCTACTTAAATACATTTTTAGCATGAAGTTAAAATGCTTTCTTTTCTTTGCAAAGGAACCAAGTGCTTACAAATTTAAAAAGAAGACGTGGGATGCATAAGCTTCCAGAAGCCACGAGGGCCCCACAGACGACATCCAAACAACCAAGCACACGCGCAGGAGCAAAGCCAGCCTCCACTACAAAACCACCAAGGCATAAAGAGAAGCAGTGCACGGCCCAGAAGCCCTGAGGAAGTCAGGAAGCATTGTCATTGAGCGGCGGAGCCACAGAAAGACACGAAGGCCACGTGAAAGGATTCTGTCCAGGAAAGCAACCAGTCTGAAAAGGCTACGTAACATGCGATTCCAACTGCACGACATTCCGGAAATGCAAAACTATGGAGAAAGTTAGAGGGCGAGTGGCTGCCAGGGTGGTGGGAGGGGAGTGAGGCGAGCACAGGGGACTTTTAGGGCAGTGAAACTGCCTTGGATGACTGGGGGGAGGGGTACCTGCCACTGCGCATTTGTCTACACCCACAGGACGCACGCGCACCGGGAGCGAAGCCCCTGTGCAACTGTGAGCTTTAGTTGATAACAGTGAATCAGTGTTGGCTCAACAAACACCACACACCAAGGGCAGGTGTCAGCACCCGGGCACCTGGGACGGGGGCACAGGAACTCTGCACTTTCTGCAGGTTTTTTGATTCTAAAAAATAGACGGTTGCCTTTCAGTGTTAAGAAGACAACTTCAAAAATCTACATCAGATGCAGAGACAGACCCCAAGCTAAGGGCATAGCATCAACGTCCCTGCTGGCCTCTACCTGTCGGTGTCTCCCCGTCTTTCCTCCCGGCCCGGGTGTCCTGCAGAGTGGCACATGTGGTTCTGAAAGACAGCCTAGAACCTGTCACCTGTCAGAATGGCTCCAGGCTCCTGGTAGCTATGTCCCCTGGCACGGAAGGTCTGGAGAGCCTAGGGGGCTAACCTGAGGAGCCCCTCCCAAAACCAGGCTCGCTGAAAAGCACCATGACCCTAATACCAAAAAGGCCAGGAGAGCTTCCCGGGTGTTCCTCAAACAAGAGGGGCGCCTTTCGTGGGCTTTCACAACGCTGCTCCAAGAGGCCTGGGGCAGAGCTCCTGAGCCGGGGTGACCCTGCGCTGCCCGCTCACGCCCACAATCGGATCCCAGGCTCCACTGCACACCCGTCCCCCCGAGATGGCCCCGCACCAGGCGCACCTCCAGAGCTGCATCTCGGTGGCTCTGTGCTGTCCAGACTGGCCCTCTCTGCAGAGGGCCCCCGTTCAATGAAAACTTACAGAAACACGGAGGCAGTGCAGTTTTGCACAAAACTGTAGTGGGAACCTCGACTCAGAGTGCAAGCCCCGGAGGTCAGGGCTGGCGTGTGCCCCCTGGTAAACCCGGCATCACCAGGGCGAGCGTGCTGAGGGCCTGAAACGCTGCCAGAGCCGAGCTGTGCTGTGTGGCTGTAACACGGCACCCTGCCCCCAACTGCTGGCTGCTGAGTGAGTGAGTGAGAGAGAGAGAGGGAGAGAGAGATGGGAAAATGCAGGCAGGCGCGGGCGGGGGGTGGCGGGGGAGGGGCGCGGCTGGAGCTGCCCGCCTGGGCAGAAGCAGGGCCTCTCCCCAGATGTGCGGGCTCCCTGGGTCCTCCAGCAGAGACACGCTGGAGCCGACTCCTTCCGCCAGCCGGCCCGGGCTCCGTGTCCCACCACAGCGCGGCGCGCGCCCCTTCCTTTCCCACATGTTAAACTCATTTCCGAGCGGGCGGCTGGGGAGGCCGCGCAACCCGCTGCTGTTTTCAGACGATGCGCCCTGTTCCCTCTCCGCACCGCGTGAACTCGAGCATTTTCCGGCTGAGCAACTTCCAGCGAAGGAATCGGAGGGGCAGCTTCTCATTTGTTTTGTTTTTAAAGGGAAGGGGAAATGAGCCCCCCCACCATGCACACAGGGCTGTTCATCGAGTTACTGGCAAATTTACAACAGTCACCGTCTTGATAGATACGACGGCCTGTTTTCTGAATAAATAGTTCAGAAAAATTTTTTTTCAATTTCTGCAGCGTAATGAATGCCGCTCACCCCAAAGTCTAAAAAGCAACCTCCAGACCCTTAACCCACGCAACTCCTCCCAACGACAGCCACGTTTCTGCTTTAAAGCATCCATAATGCCAACACAGCGCCGCAGTACAGCCAGGCTGACCGCAAGCATTTTGGGGAGATTTGCTATTAAGATAAACAAACAAGAGGGGCTTGTGCTCTGGGCGCTGCGGGGTGAGTGGCTTCCGTTCCCGTGGCCCAGGAGCTCGGGAGCTCTGCCGAGCGCAGGTTAAGCACCTAGAGTTTTCCCTTCCTGCAGCCCTACTTGTCAGTCACTTCCTGTCTGCAGCCAGCCCGTCCATCACCGGAGCCTGGAATGTTTATCCGCTCCAACGTGCCTCCCGTCGCCACTGTGAGTTTGAATGCTGATAAATTATTCACCATCTTTGAAAAGTAACCGAAAATTACAGCACCTAGCAAGGATCGCTGTCCCCTGGCTGGTGGCTAAACGTGACGAGGCCAGCCTCCCGCTCTCCTAGCGTCATGAGAAGGCCTCTGGCCAGCCCAATTATCTTCTGGTGCACACAGAGTAATTATTTGCTTCCTGTAAGCATGCGTACCAGAGCTCTGAGTTTGGACGGCTTTCCACGAGGTAATCCAATTCATCCATGCCGTCCTAACACAATTACAGGCTCTGCCACATCTCTGCCCTTCACCTGATAAGGCTGCCGCAGAGGCGCGGATGGTTTGCGTCAACATACCTCCTGGAGTATAGCTTCTGACAGCCCCGCTCCCGCCCCTCCCCTCCTCCACCCCTGCGTTTTCATACCCGGCTGCCTGCCTGCCTGCCTGCCTGCCGTGCCCTGTGCAGGCAGCACCAGACACATTTGCCCTTGCAGGAGCTGAAGGGGACCCCAGCCAGCAAGGAGCGCTGTCCACTGGCCTGGCCGTAGAGTCCTCACCCAGGCCAGGCCCCCACCCATCCTCACAGGCCTCCCCAGCCCGGACCAGACACACAGGCACCGGGCATGGCGGCGGGCGCCCACGCCAGTGGTGGCACACGGTGGCGGTGCGCACACAGATGTGGCACGCGGGATGCACGCTCCGGTCGCGGGGGTTACGGGCAGAAGGGAACACAGAGCGGGCACTGTTCCCAGTGGCTCCCTCTCAAAATGAAAGCACATCATTGTGGCCCAGTAAAGCAGCTCTTCCTTGTCTGTTTATTTTCTGAAGTTTATGGAAAAAAAAAATGTTAAGGGATGAATGAACGTGGTGAACTTTTTGCCTCTCTGCACTGGCGTGCCAGGGAATAAAACAGCCTTGCACACCTGAGCCCGGCACAGCCAGACGGGCCGGTGGGAGCCAGAATCGGATTCTTTGTAGCCACGTCCATTCATCCCAAGTGCGCTTTCACACTGCCAAATTTCTGGCCAACGTTTTCCCATCTCTGAAGTCCCCGGGTGTTAAAACAGACCCTGAACCGTGGAGCCTTGGGAACACACAGCCAAGGCCAGAGAGGACCCCAGGGTCCTGAGGCCGCCACGACAGGCCCAGCTTTAAGAAAACGGAGATGGAGAAATTACCAGCAAACTATACTGTTGTCATTGCATTATGCAGATGAAATGACAACTTGTCATTTCAGAAGTTAATACGCAGTCTCCGTGCTGCAGGTTATCCAAATGCTACTGAATAGAAAACCCCGGATCCCTAAATGATGTGTAATTAAAATTATTTTTAAAATCCTTCTTGACAGGCCGGGGCTTAGCCAAAATGTAAATGACATTAAAGAAGACAATGAATTTAATTTTATTTAATGTCCCTTTTTGCAGAGCCTCATTTACATAGCATTTTTAACAAAAGCGTTGACCTTATAAATGCTGGCATTTGTACAGCTTCAGCGGAGTTGGATTTAATCACGCTCGTGCAAAGCCATGAGGGAGGGAGCTGCAAGTTCTCTGCTCGGAGATGGAGTAGGAATAAAAACATTGGGACTGGTCAAATGTTTATCCTCCCTGCTTCTGAAAACAGCCTGACAAGAAGATGTAAAGGGCTAGGGAATAACCCAGTGCTGTTTGCAAGGCTTGGTAATAATCATACATAATCGTTTGGAAATATAGCTAATAAAAAATATAATGAGTGTTCAGCAAAATCGGCATTAGGCCCAAATTACATGATATTAATACTTGAACAGGTGCAGAAAGGCGCTTTAAATGAGGTAAATGAATAAAATGTCCCAGAGCACAACTGTGTGTGCTGACAAAAAGTCAATCCCATGAATAATTCAGCGGGCAGGACTGCCAGCAAAGGTCGGCTCTCTTTGACCTTTGTGACAGGAAGTGAAAGGAAACACTGTTGACTAAAAAAAAAAAAAAAGAAAAGAAAGAAAGAAAGAAAGAAAAAGAAAGAAAGGAAGAGAAAATCTCCAACTCGGTCCTGGGCTACATTTTGCAGCCACTTTAAAGGGGCCAAGCTAAAACGCACCAGCACATCACAGGGAGCTGTGAAGGCTGGGGCGTGCAGAGTTAGGGCTGTGGGTAGTTAGGTCACCAGACGACAGACAATGTGAAATCACAGACAATGAGAGGTTAAGCAAATAATATTCCTTTACAGTCCAACGTCAATTATGTATAAAAATCTGAGGTCAGCTGAAAAGTATTTTCAGAGCTCACAGGGCTGAAATTTTGTAACAGCTGTTAAATATGACAAAACTTCACGCGCACACACAATATCCCCCCCCCCAAAAAAAAAAAAAAAAAACCCAAAGCTATTCCAAACTCTGTATGAAAGAAAATGGGATAAACAGATGTCTGGCTTCCAGACAGGAAAGTAGGACAGACTTGGAATGATAAGTCTCCCAAACTCTATAGACCAGTGCCAGATTTATTGGGGGGGGGGGCACTGCCTGCCACAGAGATGCCAGCAAGCAGGACACAGGAGACGGTGCCATCTGGAACCGCCCGCCGAGCTGCTCCCGGCACCGCGTGCAGCCCACCGTGCACGGCCCGGCCCGGCCCCTGCTCCCGTGCCCTCCACGGTGGGCCTCCCCAGCCGGCAACAGTTGGACCCTGCACCTTCTGTCCCCCTAGGCCTGGCACCCAGGGGGAAGGAAAAGACGACTCCTTCCCGGGCACCGCCACAGCTCCAGGAGAGCAGACTGGGATGGCACGGGCGAGCGGCGTGAGCCCAAGTGTGGTTTTGGTTTAGCAGCTCCACCGACATCCTGTAATCACTTGCAGCCCTTGGAATGTACGGTGAAACAGGAGAGATTTATCTGTTCATAGCTGGGATATGTGGACAATGGGTGTTCCTAACGAAGACCATCTGCTTTTGTGTTTTCCCAGAAAACATTATTCCATGAGGAAAATGATACTCCCATCCTTTCCAGCAGCACCATAAAAAATCCTGCGTGTGTGTGTGTGTGTGTGTGCATGTATGCGCGTCTATGCACACGCGCGCCTGTTTGTACACAAACCCTGGGGCTGCGTGGCGGGGGTGTTCCTTCACTCCCAAGCACCACCACTTGCCACAGGTACTTTTTTCTGCGTATCTCCTCACTGAGCACTCTACTCTACAGTGTTACTTCTTCCCTTTAAGTCGCTACATTATTTCAAACACACCACAGCATAATTATATCTGTGGAGCTATAAAAAAATAATTGTTTCTCTAGCAATGTTTTATGAGAAAGAAAACGGTTAACATGGGCAGAGCCTTCACAGCACATTTAAAAGGGCTCTGCGATGGGTGGCTCCTAGGCAGTCAACGCCTCTGAAAGATACCTAAACCAAACCGCGCCGTTCATCGATTCAAGGCACCCTATAGAATGTGATTGCCCTGCCAGGGCCAGGAGCTTCCCTCACTGTTGTCATAACACAGAAAAGCAGTGTGGACGTGCGGAGGAGGCTCGGGATGGGCGAGAACAAACGCAGGCCCATTGATCTCAATTCAGGTTGGAATTATTGGTTTATATCCTGGGGACAAATAGGCCTTATCTGGTCAGAACCTGCTAAATGTATCCAAAGGCCACAAGGAGCCGAGGAGCGCAAGGTATATAATTCTTTTTTAAGCCAACTAACCAAGTGGCGACACTGCGGGTGGAGACCTGTGACCTGACTCTCCAACCTGACAGGACGCTGGACTCCAGCACTCATGGGGAAACTCAGCGTAGGCAGATGATTTTTGGAGGAAACCCACAGCCCACAGAAGTGACTGTCATTATGAAACTGAAACACGCCTCCAAAGAGATTTCCCTGCTGCAGGTATTTTTCTTTCTCCGGTTAGCACAACTCGCCCCAGTGAACGCTACAGTCTGTTTTTTTTTTTTTTCCTCCCTCTTACAAACATGCCTTAAGCTGAAGACAGCTCCAACACTGCGATCCGTTCACACGGCTTTACAGCAAGACCAAAATGCTAGGGTTATTCTGTTGCTGTAAGCCATGGCTCTCTTAAGAATTCTGAAAACGTACAGTGCATTTGTCATTACATGAAACTATTCTTACCTTAAAATCCCTACCATAGAAGGTGATTAAAATTCCTATAAAATCATCGTATCTTTGAATGCAGAAGCAGAGCAGATTTTTCATCAATAATTAAGACCTCCAAAGCATTTCTGTCTCGCACAAATGGAGCCTCAACCCTCCTTATTCAAATAAACATGGTAAACCCATTAACCAAATGTTTTTACATTGTCCCCTCCCCTCATGCTTCTAGAATATCAAGCGCTCACACACTTCTCCTGGCTACAGAGCTCTGAGAAATCGCAGCACATATTTAATTAACCAAATAGAAGGCAGCACTGACCCAGCCGAGAAGGAAAGAACGCATGTCTGCGCATCTGGGAGAAGATGTTTCCCACTGTGTGACTAACGCTGAGTACAGAAGTTATTTGCTATTTCAGTAGCCAATAAATGACTGCAGGTCACACAGATCCAAAGTGATTTTTCAAGGGGAAAACAGCATCCAAAATGTTGGTCGATTCAACATGGCTACTTCATTATTGTGGAATGCTAAAAACTCACAATTTAAAAACAAGCCATCTTCTTCAGTGTACAAATACTACTTGGCACGTGAAACATCTCCACAGCCTGCATTTGAAAAGCAAGCACGCGCCACCCTCTCAAGCATCTCCTGCCCAGACAAGACTCCAATAGCTGCTCAGCCACTTTTAACCAATCAAAAAAAATAAATAAATAAAATGAATTCTGTTGCAACAACCCACGGCTGCATGATTTCCATAGCCACACCACCAGAAACAAGCATAATTATATTGATTTTTTGGTAGCGGGAGTTCTATAAAGTGTGGAGCTTGTTCTCCATTCTCTGAGTGACGGCCACAACTGGTCAACCCTATTTGATTACTAATAAGAGAGTTGTCCCTTCTGTCAGATACCGAACATTCTCCACTAAGCAAACAGCTCTTCCAGCTAGTTAAACATTAGTGCTCTCTCCACCGCTGCAGCATATTTCTTTAGGCTTAACTCATGGAGTTTTCGGCTTTAATTTTTCAGACACTGGACAGCAAAGTTCATGATCAAAAGATAACTTTGTAATGAAAGCTGCTGAAATCCAACTCCTCTTCAAAACAGTCTAACCCTCTGCTTCACTAAGCTGGCGTCCCGTGTGCACGTCCACCATCTATTCCATTTGGGTACCAACGTCGCTGGGTCTCTTGCTGCTCCCCACTATGGCGGGGGAGAAGGAGCCCCCTCCTCCAACCCTGGCGCCGCAGCCCACCGATTTAGGTGAGCCCCGGGAGAGGGGCTGGCTGGTGTTTTCGCCACACACACACACACACACACACACACACGAGCGCCATTAGGACTAATAATTGGTCTCTCAAAGGGACGCACCACTGGCCCAGGAAGTGAGGCTGCAGGACAGGGAGCGGGCAATGGGACCGCCTGGTTATGGAAACCCATGTTGGAAAACGCAACCAGCACGTGTAATTAGTTTCAATTATAACAACTTTGGTTTGTTAGTTACATATTTGCTACTTGACATAAAACGACAGCCACAATTGGAAAAAAATTAGGAGACATTTCCCAACTAATTGAGAGCAGATTAAATTCATTCTACCACTGGGCAACAATTACAGCAGGAACACCACCCAAGTTTCAACTTCAACTAACATCCGAGATAAAAAAAAAAAATAATGCAAAAATGAAATTCTTGTTAACAAATTAGCAGAAAGCATTTTATGACATATCTCTGGGTTGAAAGCCAGAAACTCCCTAGGCATAAAGTGCTCCTCACAGCGAGAGCGGTGGCAGATGAAACTGCTTCCCCTGACAACTCGCAAGCAATTACTGAGTCCCCACAGAGCGAGCCACCAGGTTGCCAAGTCAACCCACCTGTGCATGGTAACACACGCGGACAACAAATGGCGCAGAGCACAGAGGGGCTGCACACCAGCCTCGCACACCGGGAGCGGCTGCAAACCAAGCCAGGCCCAGGGGCCTGCGGCTGCCCGGGCTCCGCTTTGAAAAATAAAGAAGTCACCCCTACCTGTCGATGATGACCGGGTCCGAGGGCGTCTCGTTCCTGTTGCCGCAGCTTTTCTTGTCACAGCACCGGCTGCGGAACAATTGTGAACAGCGTTTCAGTACGCGTGGCCTCCTTTTATGCCCAGCTTGTAGCTTTTTGTTTTGTTTTGTCTGAATTCTGACAATGAGGCTGCAGGAGTCAAGAAAACAGTTACTCCCCCCCCCCCATAGTTCTGCGAATTTAAACCCAGTGAGCTCACGTGCTCTGGGGCTGCATTCATGATGTAACTTTGTACCGGAAGCAGCAAAAGTTGAACCCATCTATTAATCCTGGGAGGGTAACCGGAGCTCCCCTCTACACTGGGATGCTAAAATATGGAAAACGTGTTGTCGTGTTTGTCTTTGCAATGAACTGAGGAGAAGGCAAGGCAGGCGGCTTGGGAATAACTTTTCACAGCTTCGGCTTCTGTTTACCTCTAATTGTCAAGCTGTTATTTCTGGAAAAGATGCAAGATGCCACCTCCCACCAATATTTCTTTTGGGCATTTATTAATTATAACCACAAAAGCATGCATCCATCTATCACAAACTTCCATTGTTTCTTCCTTAAGCCCTACCTTAACTCTGTTATTGAAACTTTAATTAAAGCAGAAATGAAACAAAAATGTTATGCTTCTTGCATTTTAAAAAAGCATACTTGTATAATGGTTACATGTCTAAATTAGTTAAATTAACACCATATGGTAGGCAAAGTATATAAAGCCTTTTAAAGCTGACAGCTAAAGTGATTAAAGAAAGTCTACAGTCTCCCACTTAGAGCTTAAATCACATCTGTGCGCCTTCCATGTTAATTGCAGTACATGCAGAAGTGGATAATAAAGAAATTCCACTTTATTGGTTGTAATTTATATTTATTACCTGATATGAGAAAAAGTCAGCTTTTGTATATTAGTGCTGTGACAATGCGTCTGCTCAGAAGTGGCATTTCAGCAGAGGCGCGCACAGCGGGCGCAGGATGCCCCTCAGAGCTCGGGGCCTGCTACTGTAGCCAGTCCTCAGCCGCCTTCGCGCCCAGTGCCCGCGCCACACACGCCCAGTCGGCGGCGCGTTTTACTCGCCGTGCCAGGGTGAAACTCTCGCGGCGGTCGGGAAAAAGCAGGTGGGGAACTGCGGAGCTCCGGGAGGCGCGAGCCGGCCGCGCCCCGCTGCAGGGCCGAGGCTCCCGAGCCGCAACGCGGTCCAGCTCTCCCGTGCGCGCGCTCCGCAGCCAGGCGCCAGAGTTTTCCTCTCCATCCACAACCGGCAACTGCGGAGCCCAGGGCACCGAGCCCGAGAAGGAAGCCGTCCGGGGGTCGCGGCGACCCCCGGCTCCGCCCAGGCCCGGACGGCCGCGGCCCCGGGCCCCGGTTTCCGCTCCGCCCGCACCGCGGCGACGCGGCCGGAGGAGGAGCCCGCTCCGTCCCCGCGGGCAGAACCGCGCCCGGGGCTCCCCGGCGGCCGACTGCGTTTCAATCGATGCCCTTGCCGACGCGGGGCGGGTGCCGGCGCCGGGACGCCCCCGCCGCTCACCTGCACATGATCTCGTGGGTCAGCAGCACGCGGCACATCTCCGGGTTCTTATCCTGGCCCTCGTAGACGATGGCCTGCGCGGGGGGGACAAGCAGAGGCCGGGGTTACGCGGCGCTGGATCTCCCCGGGCGCGGCGGGGCTCGCGGGCAGCAGGTGCATGGCCGGCGAGGGGAGGCGCTGCGGCCACCGGGCCACCCTCCCGACCCGGCCTGCACCAGGGCGGCCTTGCCCTCCCCCGCCAGCCGGCCTCCTCCCTCGGGCGCCCGCCGGGTCGGCCAGGGGCCTCCAGCCCCGCAGCTGCACCAGTAGCCCCCCTAGCAGCGGGCAGTTCAGGGCAGGGCGAAGGGGACTGGGGCCCGGGCCCGGGCGGGCACCAAGCCCGGCACCGGGGCTCCCGGGCCCCCTCGGCCGCCCGCTTCGCAGCGGCCGCCTCCAGGCCGCTTCCTCTGGCCAACGTCTACACCGAGTTCCAATCTGCACGTTACAAGAAGCCCATCAGGACGCGCTGCGACTGAAGAAGCGGGGCTGCGCCGCCGAAGCGGGGGAGTAGTTTGGGTCCTGCCAAGGGCCGCGCGCGCCCTGCCCGCGTGCTCCCCGGCTCGGCAAAGTCCGGAGCCCGGCTGCTCCCCAAGTCCCAAACCCAGGCGCCCGCCGTGGGCAGGCCGCCCCCGCACCGAGCCCTGGCCAGGGCCCAGTGCGCTACGCGCGTCCCGGGGGCCGAGGCGGGAGGCCCGGGCGCAGCAACCACACGTGGCCGTGCGGGCCCGGGCGTAGCTGGCTCCCCGCAGGAGTTCCCGGGCCCCGGGGCGCCCCTGCCCGCGCGGCCACGTGCTCCTCGCCGGATGATATTTGGAAAGAAAGTGCTAATAGCCAATCTGGTGTTTATTTTGAAACTGCTAACAATGATTTTTCTCGGGTAAAAAGGCGGTGTGTGCGCGCACGCTCGGCTGGGCTTTGAGCGGAGGCTCCGCCAGATGGTGCGAGGCCCTCGGCGCGCCCACGGCGGCGCTCAGCCCGGCTCCACCGCCGGGAACCCGAGCCGGGGCCGGGGGGCCGCCCGCGACGCCGCCCGCCCGGGCCGAGCCTGCACCGCCGGCCTCACAGAGGCAGGGGAAAAAAAAAAGAGAGAGAAAAAAAAAAAAAAAAACCACACACACCACCACTGGGGGAGGGGCGGAGGCGGGGGCCGAGAGCTGCTTGTTCCCGGCAGAAATTCCACCAAGAGGGGCGGGTGGTTCCGTGCGCAGTGCCCGCCCCCCTGGAAATTCTCTGGAAATTACTTCCAAGCTCCTCGGGCGCTGCGGACGCTCTCCTCTCGCGAGCCGACAAGGCCCTTTCTGCGCTCAGCCCGGGGCTGCCCTCCCGGGAAGCCGGCCAGGATCCCCGCCAGCCCCTCTCCCCAGCTGCGCACTCGCGCTCCAGCGGCAGGCGGGCGGGCGCGCCGCGCCTCTGAGCGCGCTTGTCCTCCGACACATCCCAGTATTTATTTTTGATTTATTTTTTATTTTGTAGCACAAACAGAAATCCATAAACTGTCGGTTCAGCGCCATTGACTCTTTGATCAGTTACTGCGCTATTTCTTTCCTTTTTTTTTTTCCCCCTCCCATCCACATCAGTGAGAGGAGAGTCAATGCCTTTATTTTCAGCCCTGTTTATAACATGCAAAAAGCACAAGGCTAAATGAACAATGAAAGTGTGCTGAACACGAAGCCTCCTCCCTCCCGGTGCAGGAGTACAGAAACAGCGCTGTCCACATGAACCTCTTAATTAGACAGCGATTTCCGAAAACATTCTGCCCTGATGTACAAAGGAAATAAAAGCACCCAGTCCACCAGCAGCCCGGGCTCCGGAGGCTCCATGGTGCAGTGATGACCGGAGGGCACCGGGCCCCAGCTTTGTCAGAAGACCCCGGGGTACCTGTCGGGTCTGTTTAACCCTGGGAGACAAGCAGAGCTGCACTGCTGCTGCAGCCCTACAACCTCGGGCCCTGGCTGCCCAGGTGAGTCCAGACTTTCTGGAAGGCAAATGACACCAGGCTAATCGCGCCGGCTCTGGGCTCTGGGGCGGGAGGCAGGCGTGCTCCGCCGAGCCGCAATTCCTAAAGTTAGCCTCCAACGGGAGAAAGCTACTTTCACTTCCAAGCCTGCAGTCCAGCTTGGAAGCGAAGTCTTCAGCCAGCCTGTGCCAGGTGGGTTTCATTTAGGAATGGGAACGCCCCCACGCCCCAACCTCTCTGTTTCAAGAAAGTGGGGTGGGGGAACCCCTGAAAACCACCACCGCCGCCACCCATCCAGCCCAATGCCAGCGGCCGAGACTGCGCACTGCCAGGCAGCAACGGAGCGTCTTCACCTCATCACATCACTGATAGCCAATAGTTATCATCGGAAAAGTTGGCCAAGACAGGTTAAATAATTTAATAAGGCGCTGCTTATAATTATGTTATTTACAAGGAATGACAGAGGGTGGGCGGGGGCGCGAGCCGAGGACCGGCTGGAGTGACCCCTGGAGCTGGGAGTCTGAATTATGGAGATGGGGAGCTGTGAGGTGAGGGTGGGCGGGAGTTGAACAAGGTGACTTTTCACCCCAACACATTTAACTTTCAAATCCAAATAAACGTCTCCTGTTACTGGACCATCACAGCGGAAAGGAGGGGAAAAATGAACCTCCAAGTCCAACTCCAGGCTCTGGAAAGAACTCAGCCGACTTTGTTGGGGGGGGGGGGTCAATGCGAATGCGGGGAAACACTTAAAACAAATGGGGAGAGCATCTTGAAATTTCTGTCAAATATTAATTACCATAATTAATTAAGACAGAATTTGATTCCAAGCACAAGCCATTTAATAAAGCTTATACGTCCTGTCCCGGTGACAACACAAGCTCCCTTCCCGATTGCTTCGTTTATTCCAATAAATATGGAATTCCCATTAGCACGTCAAGGGGGCTAAATGAAAAGCAGACGCCAGGTCCACTTGTCAGTCCCCGGCCTCCGAACCCAGGACCAGCCCCAGCTCAGCAGTGCAAACTACCCCAGACGCACGAACTTTCTCACCTGTTTGGTCATTGAATCTATGAGGCGCACATACAGATCCTGCTCTGTTCTGACTCCTGTAGGGGGAAAAACAACAAAAAAACAAAAAGAGAGAGAGAGAGAAATCCTCATCAGGATTTCAGCCTGCACCTGGGGCAGGGCACCCGGGCCGATGCAGGGCTGCTGTGCCGAGCAGCACACGTTGACGATCCCCCCAAAAGGGAGAAAGGGACCCCCCATCGCTTCTCTTATTTTTTTTCCCCCCTTCCTTTAAGTAAGAACCGCTAAGACTCTCCGGGTTTGCACTGAAAGCGCAGGAGATTTTGCCTGGCAGAGGGCAGGCCTGGCTGCTGAGCCGGGTGGGCCCATGTGGTCATTTATTTTTAGAAGACAGAAAGCATGGACTGGAACCTGAGTGGGAATCTGAGCTCCTTCTAAGGTCTCTCGAGGATTTAAAGGAAAAAAAAAAACAGCATTCTACACGGGGATCGAGCCATGCTGGGTTCAGTGAGCTGCCCCCATCCCCATAATTAACATTAATTTGCAAAATTGAAAGAAAGTCGCCTAAAAGTGGACGCCGCGCCGGAGCCCGCATCGACCCCTGTTTACTTGCCCACTTCAGCCGCACCAGTTAATCATGTGAAGTGCCATCGACTTATCGATCGTTTGTGTTTTGTTTTCCGCCCATGCCAGGGGAAGATTTCGTGTTTACATCCGTGTCCTCTGCGCCTTCGGCGCGGCGGGGGAGGCAGGGCGGCCGCGCCGCGCGCTTACCGTTGCTGTACAGCAGCTGCAGCTTGTAGTGGATGCCGTTGTTGGTCTTCTCGTTGTTGGGCTCCTGGAAGTGACCACAAACAACCGGGTTAGCGCGGGCCGCTCCCCGCCGCGCCCCGCGCCCCAGGCCGCGCACGCCGCAGGACCCCGGCCCGCCGCGGCGCCTGGAGTCCGCGCGCCCCGCGCCGCGAGCGAGTGCGGGAGCGCGGGGCAGCGGCCCGGCCCGCGGCGGGGCCCGGCGGCCGCACGTGGCGGCGGGGTCGCCCCGCGCGCGCGGCCCCGCCTGCGTCCCACGTCTCCGGAGCGGGCGGGCGCGGCCGTTCGCCCGCACTTACTTTCTCTTTCTCCACAAAGTCCACAAAAGCCGTTCGCTCGATCTCCACCGGCTGTCCCTGCCTGTCGTACAGCGCCAGCACGAAGTGGAAGAAATTGGATTTCCGGAGGTTGGAAGGCGGCTGCTTCTCGAAGTGCGCCCGCGCCAGCCCCACGCCGCTGCGGGAGCAAAGAGACAGCGGCCGGGTGAGCGGCGCGGCGCGGCGCGGGCCGGCGCGGGGGGCCGGGGCGCGCGCGGGCGGCCGGTACGTACCTCTGCGCGGCTGTGTTGGCGTCCACCACGCCCGCCGTGTGCATCCACGAGCGCACCGGGTTCATGCCGCTGCCCAGCGGCTCCTCCTTCATGGTCGTCCCCCCGCGCGGAATATTCTCCTGAATCCCAAACATGAAAACTGCTGGCGGCGGCCGCAGCTCCCGGCCGAAAGCGCTTCGGGCGAGCGGCGGCGCTCTGGGCTCGGCGGCCGGCGGCAGCCCTGGCCGCCCTCGCCCTGCTCGGCGCTTGCGGTCCGGCCCGCCGCCGGCTTCAGCCCGTCCGGGGCAGGCGCCGCATACACCAGCGGCCGGGCGCTCCGGTCGGCCGGGGGCGCGCGGGCGGCGGCGGCGGCGGCGCTTCGGCGGAGCAGGACGCGGTGGCCGCGGCGGCGGCGGCGGCGGCGGTTGTTGTCTGCAGGCGCGCTCAACGTGGTGTCATCGTAGCCAGGCGGCGTCCGCGGCTGCAGGACACTGCGGGATCGCCCGCTTCTGGCGCGGCCCGCCTGCTCCAAAGACAAATAAACGGGGCAGTGAGTGCTGCGGCGCAGTCCCGGGCGCAGGCGGGGCGCGGCGGGGCCTGGAGCGGCGCGCGCAGCGGACGGAGGCGCACAAAACTCAGCCCTCTCTCCCCGAGGAATGGACCCTTTCCCGGGAGCCAAAACTCGAAGCCCCCGGGAGCGGCGCTGTCAGAGGGTGACGTCGGGGGGCGGCGCCTGCGCCATATATGGGAGCGGCCGCCCCTCGCCGCGCCCCTCGCCGCCGCCGCCGCCGCGCTCGCCGACTGACTGCCTGACGGCGCCGCGAGCCGGGCCGAGCCCCGCGAGCCCCGCGAGCCCCGCTGCCGCCGCCCCCGGCCACGCGCCGCGGCTCCCCGCGCCCGGCCGCGGCCCGGGAAGTTGCCCCTAGCCCAAAGACACCTGGAAAAGCAACAAACGCAGCCCCTGCCCAGCCGCGGCGGGGCCCCTAGTGCTCCCCTCAAAACGCCACACCGTCAAAACACCAGGGGCGGGGGTGCGGGGCAGCAGAGGCCGAGGCGCCCCCAAGTTGCCCGAACGCACGCCAAGAGCTGCCCGGGGCTGCAGCCAGCCGGGCCACCCCAGAGGGAGGAGCGGGGAGCGGCAGGCCGGCCCCGGGAAGGGGCGCGCGGGCGGGGAGGGTGCCCCGGCTCCCCGGCTGAGGCGGGACGCGCGGTTCTGCCTGCTTTCGAAGCAGACCTGGGGCTGCTTCGCGGCCGGCCCGCCCCCGTCTGGACCCCGCCGGGCGCCCCACGCTCCCTCCCCCTGTGGAGGCCGCCGAGGGCCGGGCCGGACATCCACGTCGGACGCAGGTTCCGCCAGGGGCACCCCTCTCCCCCCACGGGCCGCAGGAGACCCCGGTCCCCGGCCCTGCCTTGACGCGCCGCGAGCGACAAAGAAGGCTCTGGCCTCGCTCAGCCGACGGGAAGCGCACCCGGCCTCTCCGGCGACCCGGAGCCGGCTGTCCGGCTGCGCGCTAGGCGCCGTGGCCAAGCCTCCGCGGTGCTAACCGCTGCAGAAGCCGAGCGGGCGCCGCGGGCGCCGGGGCCCTGCCCCGGGAGCCGCCCGGCCTGGGTGACCGCGCGGCGCGCGTCTTCTCGACCTGATTTCGAGGAATCGGGAAGACGGCCGGGCGCTGGCAGACGCTTGGGCCCGGCGGCCCAGCTCCTGCAGCCGGGACTCGGTGCCCAGGAGTGCGGCCCGCCCAAAGGACGTCCGTGCCACGCGGAGCGGAGACCCAGGGGACAACCAGGAGCTGTCCCGGCCACTTTCCCTGCCAAGAGAAATCAGGCCCTTTTGATTTAAAAGGAAAAAAGAAAAAGAAAAGAATACAGGGGGAGGAAAAAGCAGCTTTCAGGGCACAAGTTTGTGGCCAGGCAGCCTCTGCCCGCGGGGTCCGGGTGGCGCTCCCTTTTTTCGTGAACTGACAGCGTGTGTACGTTAATATTTTAATTAATCGGGGAAATCGAAGTCCGATTTGCGTTATCTGGGGACCCCCCACGCCTCCTGGAAGGGGTGAGGAGACAGAGCTGCGGCGGGAGGCAATCTATTGTGCGGGTGTTGGGGGTTAATGACTATTGCCAAAGATAAGTGAATTACCAAAGCTGTTGCGCCAGTCCCATCTCAAAACCCATTACGGTGCCGGCCGTCTAATTAAATACGTAAGTATAATAAAATCATATTTTATGACTATTGGAGGGTAATGAGATCAGTCTTTAGACGCGGTCGCCACATATTAAAGATGCCACCGTCTATAGAATGTTAATAACCTTAAATCAAACTGTGTGGAAACTATTCACGATAAATTAAAAGAAAATCTCCGTGTTCCTAACCCACGCGGCGGTTCCCACTCGCGGCAGCCCGGTGCGCAGGAGGGGACGGCGCTTCGGTGGAGGAAGGAAGCCGCACAAAGTTAGGCATCCGGGCAGGGTGGGGCTGGGAGATGCTTTGTCTGCGCGGCGTGGCTGCTTCCGGGGCTCGCGCAGGGCGCGCGGCGGGCCGAGCCTCATTGTGAGGATATGCAAAGTGTCTTTTCGGGAGAGATGAAGTTGGACCTGAGCAACAATGCTTCCTTTGTGGCGCGCCCAGCCTTGCGCGCTAGAGGTGCCCCTTCCCGCGCGCAGGAAAAGTATCATGCTTAAAATCATTTACAGTATCTTTAATTCAGATTACACGCGCCAAGGCGATTTAAATCTGATTACCAAATTAGGAGGTTTAAAAAACAAATCCTTCTAAATCTGATACTGTTGACTAAAGAGGGAAAAAAAGTTCTATAAGCCCATCACATAAGGTAACGATCCTGCCCCCAGAAAGAAAAGGGGTTTTAAACCTTTTTGACAACAAATGCAGCTGCCCCACTATTTTGGACGATATTAAGCGAAAATGAATGCAAATCTGTGTTCAGCAGCCATCTGGCCCGAAATGGGGGAATCAGCTGCTCTCACAACAGGCTCTGAAGCTGAATCCATTTCAGCTCATTTTCTACCTCATCTGGTCCCGCACCCAAAGCGTGGAAAATACGGTCTTTATCATTCACCAACTTTATCTTTTTTGTCACTCCACTGCTGGCTCTGAGCTGTGGGCACAAGGACCAGCCGCCCAGGCAGGGTCCCCACCTCGGCCTCTGCGGAGGGGTCTGGAGGTGCGGCCCCCACCCCAGCCTCACCTTTCCCATCGCAGGGGCGTGAGGCTCAGCACCCGAGAGAGGCAGAGCACCCGGAGTGGGGGAGGGGGAGCGGGCCGAGTCCCGAGGGTCCGGAGCGGAGAGAGGAGTGCGTCCCCTCGCCCTGCCGCCTCCCCCGCCCCCCCAGGCCCGTCTCCGCCCCCTCGCCCGGTGGTGGGGAACGCGAGGCGCCCGGTGCCCAGGAGCCGGGAGCAGAGGGGGAGCAGGCCGGTACTCGGGAAGTTGGCGGCGACCCGCGGCGTAACCTCCGCGCGCAGAGCGCTCCCAGGGCCCGGCCGGGGCGTCCAGGGGCCGGGCCGGGCGGGGCCTGCCTTTCGCCGGGGACCCCGCGGGCCGCGGCGGCAGCGGCGAGCGCTCAGGGCCCCGCGCGCCCAACGCGATTTGCACGGGTGGCCCTCGCGCCGCCGCCGCCGCCGCCGCCTCGGAGGGTGGGAAGTATTCCTTTTGTGCGGATTTACGGGGAGAGGCTTCAATGAGCCCCCTCACATTTGCATTTAAATAGCGGCATCAAGCGCTTCGCGTGCCACACACCAGTGGGCTCCCAGATGTCAAGCCGGAGTCAGTCAGATGGCCAGTGCCCAGCTGTCCTCCCCACGTCGTGACCTTAAAGAGACAGCGCCCGCCGCCCCCGGCTCTCCGCTCGGCGAGCAGCGTGCGAGGCGCACGGCTGAGGCGGCGCGCCGGCCGCTGACCCCGCGGCACTACCCTTAGCCTGGCGAACGACCCAGAGCCTGCACCCAGGCCCGCTCCTGGAGCCTCGCTGCCCAGCCACCCGGTGCTCCGTGCCCCGACGCCCACCGCGGGGCTGGCGGTGTCTGCTCAGTGCGCGCCGCGAGGGGCCTCCCCCCACACCTCTTGGGTGCCTGGTCTCCTCCGCGGTGGCGAAGAGCAAGGCCTTAAGATTGGCTGCCAGGTGGTGCCGGCCTCCAAGCCACCCCTGCCCTGAAACTCACAGGACCGGAAGCCCGCGGCGGAACCGGCGCCGCCACTGCCTCCAGGGCACCCTTCCTGCTCGCGTGCACCCGCCGACATCCCTTACCACCTTCTCCCAAAAAGTGAGAAGCTGCATCTCCCGCGTTGAGAAGCCTGGCAGAGGCTGCTAGCCACCTCAAGCACCAGGGGTTGTGCGGGCCGGGCCAGGTGCTGCACCCAAGGCCACAGGCCCGGGTTGCTCAGCTGGGTCACTTGGAGCCTCCGGGGAAGGGTGACAGCCAGAGCGCCAAGGCCCGCGGCACTGAGCTGCAGGCGCAGCCCGCCCCCACGTCCTCCACGCCTGGGGTCACGCTGACACGGGGCAGGCCCCTGGGCCTCCAGCTTCCTGGAGCCGAGGTCTCGGCAGAGCGCCGGACACAGACAGGGACTGGAGGAAGAGTCGGACAAGGCAGAACCAGCCTGACCGTGGGTCTGGCGGGAACGAGGCCTTAAGACTGGGAGGCACACACCCCGAAACCCCTGTGAGCTGCGGCAAACGTGGGACCACCACGCACTAGCAAACTCTGCCAACCACGGGAGGGTGACGTGGCCCCGGAGTGCGCCCCAAGATCTGCCTTGCACCGGGGACTCTTGCGGCCCATGTGATGCAGGGGCTCGGGGACACCCCAACTTGTTCATCAGCAGTTCACAAAGGGAGAGCCCAGCTGGGCGTGGGTGGGTTTTCCCTGCCAGAGAGCACGCCTTCGCCCTCTCCGAGCCGCAGCCGGCTGGGCCCTTGGGAGGCATCTGGTAGCAGAGCCCAAGCGAGGCCCTGCGCCCCAGCTGCCTTCAGACGCAAACAACTGGGCACTTCGCCCTGGCCCGCGGGGTGCACCCAGAGCCCCGCTCCTCTGCGCTCCAGGTGGACGGGAAGGTGGGGGCTGAGTTCACAGGTTAAAAGCGAAAATAGAAGGGTCTCAGACCCGCAGTTCTCTTCACACACACACACACACACACCCGCGCCACACACACACATTCATTCTGCGCGGTTCAGGTTCCAAGAGCCCGATCCCCCGACTACGGAAGAAAGCTCAATTCTCCAAGTGAAATCGTGCAGGCGCCTCCTGCCAAGACGGCCAAATTTGACAAACAGCGCCTCCTGGGGTGGGCAGAGTGGAGTGGCGCGGCGCCTCCGAGAGCCGGGCAGCCCGGGCTCCGCCCCCCGGGGGCAGGTGGACGCCCCGGTTCCTGCCCTGCCCCAGCCGCTGGGCGCACCTCGGCCTGGCAGAACCCAAAACCCCAGGGCACGCAGAACCCGCTCTGCACCGCCCAGTCCTAACTGCCGCCCACGTGCGCCTGCCGGAATCGGGCGGAGCCGGGCACCCTGCACAGGGCCCGGGCGGCGAGCGCCCGCACGCGCCCTGTCTCCAGAGAAACCTGCGCCGCGAGGGCTGGGCCCCGGGAGAGCGGCAGCGACGACCCCGAGCTCGCTCAGCCCTCACCCTGGAAAACCCCAGGGCCCTTCCAGAGGGCTCAAAGCGCCAGGGCGCGCCTCGGCTACCTGCAGCACGAGAAATTAGCAGGGAAATGGCTCGTTCTTGCCTCCTTGCCCTTACTTTTCCGTGGCTCCTGCGGTCACTCTCGCTGACCCCACCGTTCAGAGTCAGCCCCGGGGCCTCTTCAGCCAGAGCGAGAATCCCCGAATCTCACGCGCGAGCGCTCGGCCTTCCCCCGGCGCGCCTCGGCAACCTCCAAGGTTGCCTTCCCCGCAGGAATGCTCCCGGAGAGCCAGCGAGCAGGGAGCGACAGCTGGTGCGTGGCGGGGTCCCCGGACCCGAGGAGGCCCCGCGCTTCGGCGACGAGCCGCGCACAGAGCCGCCCCGAGGGCTGGCGGGCAGGACGCGCCACCGCCGGCGCCCGGGACGCGGACTCCGCGCCCGCCCGCCCCCACCCGCTTATAAAGCAAACTTTCCCCAGAGAAGTTTCCAGATCGAACGGCGCGCAAACTGCGCCAATCAACACCTAAACAGACCCAACCCGCACAAACACGGATCGATCAGATAATTTCAAATATTATAATTGGCTTTAATTAAACACACTGCGTTCTAATTAACTCTGAAATTTTAGCATGCTTTGGGACACTGGTGTCTGATTTGATATTGTCAGTCCAGATGTCCTAATAAAATTCAATCCTCCACTCAAGACTTCAATATTCACTAAGAACAAAATGCAAATTAAATGTAAAACCTAAAGTATCGCCAAAGGTATAATCAAGAAAGGTGTCTCAAAACTTCTCACTTTTTATTACGCAGTAGTTAAAAAATGCAGATTACATCCTAACAAGTCCGCCAGGCCATAAATCTTAACTCTTTCCTGGACGGCGCGGAGAGCCCCGCCGCCGCCGTGGAGGACAGGGAAGCGGGCGGCAGCGCGCAGGACCGGCTCAGCACCCGCGACTGGAGGCCGCGCCACGCCACGTTTGGAGGAAGTGGGGCCGTGGGAAGCCACGGGGTGGGCCGGACGCGAAGGGCGGCCACGGCCACCAACGCCTGCACGTCCCGCCGCTCCTCCCGCGCCTTCTCCCGCTCCTCCACCGCGCCCTGACCGCGCAGAGTCTCAACCGTCCGGGGCGCAGAAGCCGGGCGGTGGGTGCCGGAGGCCGGGCCCGGGTCAGTCCGCCCCGGGGAACGGGCTCCGCTTCGGGAGCCGCGACCACGAGGCAAGGACGGCGGGAGCGCACGCCGCCCTCACGCAGGGACGCGCCCAGCCCTCCGACCTTCCCGCGTGCACAACCCCCGGCCCGCCTTCGCGTGGCTTCCATGGGACGCAAGCCCGCGGCCCCCTCCGGGCGGCGCGCGGCGGCAGGACGGCCCCTGCGGAGAAGCCGGGCGCGGGCCGCGCGGCGGGGATGTGCCTTTGGCCCGGACTCGCTCCTCCACCCGCTCCGAGGGTCCGCGCGGTCTGCGGACCGGAGTGAGTCCTGTTGAAAGGGAGCTATTCCCACGTTCAACCTACGTACGTTTTCCATACTAATGGAGTCACTTAAAGCTGTTGCTAATTTAACTTTTTAAAAGGCCACACGGTGGAAATTTGCATTTTCTTTAGGATATTGAAATGAAGAGGAGACTGCTGGGCGGCGAGGCTGCCCCGGGCATAGCTAGGGGCCATGCAGAAATAAAAACAGATAAAGAAAAGAAGAAAGAAAGAAAGCGGCTTCTCTTCTAGACTATTAATAAGCAATTTGTCCCGCTGAAATTTACATGGCAAAGCGGCGCGCGCCGGCAGCCGAGGCGGCTGGGCGGGCGCGGGCCCGGGCGCTGCACCCGGTGCGGGGACGGGGGCGGCCTCCGGCCAGCCGGTCAGGCCGCCCCCCAGGAGGTGCCCGACGGCAGCTTTTAACTTGGTGTCCTTGCAGCCGCCAGCCCGCACCCAGGCAAACGTGCCCGCCAGGGGCCCGCCGGTCGCGCGCGCGCGCGCGCTGGAGAGAGGTGCCCTCGGCCAACGGTCCCGGCCGCAGTCGCCTGGGGGGGGGGGGTGTCTCACGTGGGGGAATCGCCGCACTCCCGGGGCCTCCCGGGACTCAGAGCACCCGCACCCCCGCACTCGCACACACGAGTGCCCAGGTCTCGAGTTAAAGGTGACAACGACCGGCTCATCCTGATCCCTCCTGCCCAGCCCAGCCTCGTGATCCACGTCCACCGCACGCGTGCGGCCCGCGCCCCGCGCCCTCGCCGCGTCCCCCGACCCGTGCGCGCGCGCGCCGCCGGCCGCGCCGCGGCTCCCGAGCCTAGCGTGGGGCCAGGGCGCCATCTACGGGCGCCGCGCGGCTCCGGGCGCCGCCGCGCCGCTCCCCTGCAGGAACCCGCTCCGCCTCCGTCCGCCGCGCGGCCCGCACCCGCACCGCGTCGCCCCTGGGCCGTTTCACTGCCGAAACGCCGACGGCTCCGGCTCGGCGGACTGGCGAGCGCGCTACTCCAACTTGGCGGAGCGCAGGCGCTGCCCTGCCCGCGACTTTTAGGCACCAGACTCAAGGATGCGAAACGCAAAGGGAACGCGGTTTGATTTGTTAGTGTAACCGCGCTCCAGACTCGACGTCCCCAAAGACCGGGCGCGCTCTCCCCTTTATTTATTTTTATTAAAACATCAATCTACGCCGGAGCTGGGTGAACTCGGTTTCACCTGGAGAACATAAAATTCTCCATACCGGAGAAATAAGCGCCTTTCATAAATCAATGGGATTCCTGACACATCGATCAATTTTCGGCTGTTAATCCGCAAGGAGGACTTTTAATTGCTCGCCGCGTTCTCGTCCGGGCGCCTCGGCGATTCCGCCTTCCCCTGCCTCTGATTTTTGTATGGGGCGGGGGGGGGGGGGGGCGCGCAGGGATTGAAAAGCCCAGGCCCCTCAGCCAAATCCCCGGCACCCCCGCCTCCCCCGCCACGAGGGTCCCGCGCTGTCCGCAGCACTGCCCGCGAGGCGAGCGCTCAGTGCCCGCCGGCTGCCGAGACGCCGCCCGTGCGCGCAGCAAAAGTTCCCTGCGAGGCCAGGCCGGAGCGCAGCCCGGCGCCGGGGTCCCGCGCCCCCAGTGCGATTTGGGGTCCCGGCAGCCCGCGCCCTGGCCGCCGCCGTCGCCGCGCGAAGTTGAACTTTGCGGGAGCGCGGGGCCGGCAGCCCCCGACGCGGTCGCAGAGACCCCCCGCGCGCTTACCTGCGTCGCTCCTTCGACGGGCGTCCCGGGGCGCCCTGGCCGCGAGGTGGCGGCGGCACCAGCGCGGGCGGGCACCCGGGTGTGCGGCTCGGCACCTTCGCACGTTCCAACCTCCCGCCCTCCCGGGAGAGCCCACGGGCCCGGCCTCGAGCGCGCCAGTGCGCAGGCGCGCGCTGCCTTCCACTGCGGGGGGCGGCGGCGCAGGGGGCGGGGGCCGAGCCGGGGCGCGGGGAGGTGCCCGCAGGCGGCCCCGCGGCCCGCCCGCCGCAGAGCCCCGGGGCCGCAGCTGTGCTCGGTGCTCGCCGCGGGGCGGGGAGGGGGAGGCCCCGAGGGCGTCCCTTGGGCCTCGCGCAGGGCCCCTTTGCGGGGAGTTCCCGCCTGTACCGCGCTTTGGCTGGGGCGCCCAGTGGTGGACCACTCTCCACGGAACGTGGGGAAGCGAATCCCTGCCCCTGAGAGGCTAGAAGTCGTCGGTGTTGACGCGGGCGCACGCCCATGGACAGGGGGCGGCTCGGGCTCCCACGGCCCGTTCTCGCAGTGTGGGCTAGGGGACAGCTTCCGGGGTGCGCCACGAATGGAACGGGCCCGCGGCAGTGACGGTGGAATGGGGCGAGGGGCCCGGACCCCGCGGTGGAGCCCCGTGGAGGACAGGACCTGGCCCGCCCAGGGCGAGCTCCACGTGGACGGCGCCCCACTCCCCTAGCAGACGGCGTTGGTGGCTCCTGTCCTGTGGACCTCTGGAGCTGCTGCAGCCTGGAGGAGGGGTCCGCCAGGCGAGGGGTGCATCTGGCCTCCCAGGCCCTTGGGAAGAGCCCAGGGCTGAGGCGGGGGCTCCAGGCCCCGGGCCCCTTCCTGGCCCACTAACACTCGGGCACCCCTTTGCCCCGGCCGCTTCCCCGTGCGCCCTTGGGCCCCACGTGCCGGGCTTGCTCCGGAACCTCCGCCCCTCCGTGGCTTCCCAGATTTGTTTGGTACTCTTTATTTCAACCTTTTATAGCGAAAGTAGAATGTGCTGAATCATGAAATCTTACTGGCAGGGAGAAGTTATTTTTGGCCATTTATTTAGTAAAAAGCACTCCAGAGAATGCGAGCCAGAAATGTATGTTATTATGATCGCTTAATGTAAGAAAAGAACTGAATAACGAGTATTTCCTCTTTGTCATCTTCACTTGGGAACATTTATAATGTGAGCCAGCATGAAACCATTTAAGCAATAAAAAATATTTTGAGATATGAAATAATCCATGTTTTTTAAGAATCTAGTTTTATTTATTTGAAAGGCAGAATGGGGGGAGAGAGAGAGAGAGAGAGAGAGAGAGAGTGGGTCTTCCATCCACTGGTTCCCTCTCCAGATGGCTGCAATGGCGAGGGCTGGGCCAGGCCGAAGCTAGAAGCCAGGAGCTTCTTCCAGGTCTACCACATGGGTGCAGTGGCTCAAGCACGTAGGCCATCTTCCACTGCCTTCCCAGGCTATTGGCAAGGATATATATATACACACACATATACAATATACAAATAAATATTTTATTTATTTATTTGAGATGTAGAGTTATAGACAGTGAGAGGGAGACAGAGAGAGAGGTCTTCCATCCGCTGGTTCACTCCCCAGATGGCCACAACGGCTGGAGCTTCGCCGATCCAAAGCCAGGAGCTTTTTTCCGGTCTCCTGCGCTGGCGCAGGGGCCCAAGCACTTGGACCATCTTCTGCTGCTTTCCCAGGCCACAGCAGAGAGCTGGATCGGAAGAGGAGCAGCCGGGACTAGAAGTGGCACCCATATGGGATGCCGGTGCTGCAGGCGGCGGCTTTACCTTACTACACCACAGCGCCGGCCCTGGCAAGGAGCTATATTAGAAGTGGAGCAGCTGGGTCTTGAACCAGTGAGCCTAAATATGCTGGTGTCAAAGGCAGAGGCTTAAACCAACCACACCACAACGCCGGCCCCCACCCATGGCTTTAATATCAGCCAACAGGACTTGAATGTTGTGTGCCAGAAACACGAGACAAGCCCAGACGCAGAGAAATTATCCTTCCCACCTGGCTCTCTGGACTGAAGTCGCTGGACCCCTTTCCGACAACCCCACCCAGTGCCCCTGCCCTGCCCTGGAGATGGAGACTGGGGGGTGGGGCCACGGTGGGTCTTTGCTGCAGGAACAGGTGCAGAACCAGTGGCTGTGTGGGTAGTGGCCCCTGATCTCAGGGTCTGGAGGGGAATGGCGTTGGCCATAGAGCACATGAAGACCACTCGCTGGTCAGCGGGAGACACACGACCTCGCTTCCATGTCCAGGGGACGCCACCAGGGCTCGGAACTTACCTGAGACCAGCCGTCTGTGCCTCGCTCTCTGTCCTTGAAGTGGCCCCAGTGTCACGGCTCAGTCCTGCCTGCCACACACAGGCGCATTCAGTGGGGCGGAGTTAGATCTGGTGAGAGCCCTGCTTTTGGAACTTCCAGGGTCGCACACACGGACTTTTCGTGTGAGACACGGGAGTCCATGGAAGCCACCATTCTGATGTCTCGTGGAAGCCACCATTGTGAGGTCTGCATGGGAAAGGCTTCAGTGGACCAACTGCTAGAGCCCCGTCCTCTGAGGCTCTTGAAAATCAATGCCGGGGCCGGTGCTGCGGCACAGCGGGTAAAATCCCCACCTGCAGTGCTGCCATCCCATATGGGCGCCAGTTCAAGTCCCAGCTGCTCCATTTCTGATCCAGCTCCCTGCTACAGCCTGGGAAAGCCATGGAAGATGGTCCAAGTCCTTGGGCCCCTGCACCCATGTGGGAGACCCGGAGGAAGCTCCTGGCTCCTGGCTTCAGATTGGCGCAGCTCTGGCAGTTGCGGACATCTGGAGAGTTAACCAGTGGATGGAAGACCCCTCTTTCTCTCTCTCTCTAGCTCTGCCTTTCAAATAAATAAATTTTTTTAAAATTTGTTTAAAAAAAAAAAAAACAAAGAAAATCAATGTCCATGGCCTGTGTCGTGGTCACTCACCTCAGTGTGCTCCCTTGCCAACCACTGTTTCCAGGAACGCACACTCAGAGACGTCTCTGTTCGAACCTGTTTCAGTATTTACTTTGACCTTTGACCTTTTTCTGTTCGAACAAGGTGCAAGCAAGCATTTTACCTGGGGGACAAGGTGGCAACTTAGTGCCAGCCACAGCACGTGCCAGGCCACGGGCACAGAGGCACAGAAACTTGGCAGAGCGGAAGCTCAGTCACTTGACTGGAAGCCAGGACCTCGGCAGCCGTGTTTTCAGGGCCAAAGGCTTGTGCCGGTGGCGGTGGTGCTGTCTATGGACAGGTGCGGCTCACTCCCGCGGGAAGGTGTGTGCCGCAGCTGCGCCCTGTGGCTGCTCTCTCATCTGACACTCAGTTCTTAGCACAGGGCCAGGCACAGGAGCTCAGCAAGTCCTTGTCGGATTAAGGAGCAGGTGATCCTGTTTTTAAACCAGCGGACCAGGGGACGTTTCAGACGCACACCAAGTCACAGCCTCCCGGAGCCTCTCACCCCCCTCCAGCGCCGCTCAGCCTTCCTGTCCCCACCACTGTCTGCCCACAGCTTGTGTAGTCCCAGTGCCCAGAGCTGGGGATGAGAGTACAACTCTCTCCAATTCCACACCCAGCCCTGGGCTCCCTTGCACCCAGTCTCGCCCACCAGCAGGGGTGGTTCCCACCCACCCTTACCAGCCCCGTGTGCACCAAGAGCTCCCCTTGGCTTCTGGACATTCTTGTCCTGGTCCGTGGTCCAGGGGGGCATCGTCCCACCTCGACCCTGCCAACCCTCCAACTCTCCCCAGCCCTGCCTGGGCCTCTGGCGCCTGCACGTCGGCTCACCTCACTTGGCACCTGTCACGGCGTCCTCCGTGGGGCACAAAGGGTATGCACCTTTCACAGAGAAGTTCCCTGAGCTGAGCCAAACCTAGAGAAGGAAACATCAGCCACACCCCCCGAACCCAGATTTTCTGTGGGTTGGCAGAGTTGCCCCCTGGGGCTGTGTCCAGCCCACTGGCCATGACTCACCCATAGGCCTCGGGCTCTGGCATCAAGTGCCCACTGCTGGGAGCACAGGCCTGCAGCCCAACCTCTCACAGTGGACCTCACGACACACTTGGGGTACGACGCCCTCCATGTCCGAGGCCCATGGCACTCTGCACAGAGGGGCAGGATGACCATTCGCTGGGAAAAGATGGCGTGATGTGTGCGCTCTGGTCCTCTGCCTGGTGGAGCTGCAGGTTATCCTTTGTTTTCCTTCCTTTTTAAAAAATATTTGCTTATTTGAAAGAGAGAGAGGAGAAGAAACAGAGTCATCCACTGGTTCCCTCCCCAAATGGCTACAGCAGCCAGAGCTGGGCTGATCTGAAGCCAGGAGCCAGGGGTGTCCTTGGGTCTCCCATGAGCGTGCAGGGTCCCAAGTTCCTGGGCCATCCTCCACTGCTTTCCCAGGCACATAAGCAGGGAGCCAGATGAGAAGTGGAGCAGCCAGGACCCAAACCAGTGCCTAGACGGGGTGCTGGCTTGGCAGGCGGCAACTTTACCCGAGATGCCACAGTGCCGGCACCTTGTCTTCCTTTCTTGAGACGTTTGAATTTCTTTTTTTTTTTTTTATTTTTTTTTATTTATTTATTTTTGACAGGCAAAGTGGACTGTGAGAGAGAGACAGAGAGAAAGGTCTTCCTTTGCCGTTGGTTTACCCTCCAATGGCTGCCACGGCCGGCGCACTGCACTGATCCGATAGCAGGAGCCAGGTGCTTCTCCTGGTCTCCCATGGGGTGCAGGGCCCAAGCACTTGGGCCATCCTCCACTGCACTCCCTGGCCACAGCAGAGAGCTGGCCTGGAAGAGGGGCAACCGGGACAGAATCCGGCGCCCCGACCGGGACTAGAACCCGGTGTGCCAGCGCCGCAAGGCGGAGGATTAGCCTAGTGAGCCGCGGCGCCGGCCGAGACGTTTGAATTTCTACAACAAGCACAGATTTCGTTTGTGATAAAGGAAAAAGATAACAGAGCTGTTTCCCTTAACTCACGAAGAGGGAAAGTAACCCAGCAGCCTCTGAGCAGTTCCGGGAGCGCCGCACCGTCTGGCCCGTTGCCGTCCCTGCCAGTCTGGGGTGACTCAGACCGGTTGCCATCCCGGTCAGTCTGGGGTGACTCAGTCCGGTTGCCATCCTGGTCAGTCTGGGATGACTCTCGGGCTGCGGGAGACCCTCCCGGGTGCAGTAAGCCAGGCCCAGGGGAAGGGCTCTCTGTTCCTCAGTGCGTACCAGACCCATTGTCAAACCTGCCCAGAGGGCTCGTGCCATGTGGCTTTGGACCTGTCCTGTTGGCCCTGGTTCCAGGAGCTTCCTGCGAAGGATCCAGGGAGGGGCAGAAGCCACCCAGAGACAGGAGCACGGGCAGGAGGGCACCATGGTGCCTGGAGGACAGGCTTCCTGCTCTACCCCCCGGGACGCGGATGTCTGTAGCTGTGGTTCCCAACCCCTGTGCACACAGACCTGCTGGTCTTGGCGAGTGTACTGGATGCAGCCAGAGGAGGCTGTGCAGAGGTCTGTGTCTCATCCGTGGGGACCAGCAGGCCACTCAGACGTGTGCTTTCACGAGGCAGAAACACGGGGGCAAGCCCGTGAACCTGCTCAAGTACGTCCAAGACCTGCACGGCAGGAGGCGGAGCCAAAGCTCCAGGACAAGGGGGGAGGGCCTGGGAGGGCAAAGAGCTGGGAGGTCATGGCCCTCCCTGCCCTCGGGTGCCTGAGCCCCGGGAGAGGCACACCCTCCCGCGTGTGCCCACCTGGCCCCTGCACCTCACACCTGCTGAGAGCTTGCCCGCTCGCGGCAACCCTCAGAGCCAGCTCTGGCCTTCAGGGTCACCCCCACACGATGCAAGTGAATGTCCCAGGTGGCAGCCCATGGCTCTGTCCTGCCTGGTCCCCCTCCGGCTCCTGCTGCAGGCACTCTCTGTGAGTGAGAGGGAAGGGGACCAGCCCCAGAATAAGCCGGGGGAGTAGGAAAGCGGCCTGGAGAGGTCTGGGAGACCCCCGCTGTTTAGGAGCCCCGAGGACCCTCCCCAGAGTTCATGCTGATGAGGAGGCTCAGGGTGAGGACAGCCTTGACTGCAAGGTCAAGGTCAGCAGCTCCCACTCTGGGGTAGGGCGGATGGAGGCTGAGTTCAAGCCCACGAGCCCATCCGTGCACACCTGTGCCATGATGAAGTCATCCGTGCACACCTGCGCCAAGATGAAGTCATCCGTGCACACCTGTGCCAGGATGAGGTCACAGCAAGTGCTTGGGGCCCCGAGGCTCCGGCGAGCGCCTGACTGGCGCCATCTGCAGCTGCCGTGGTGCCGGCCAGGACTCCTCCGGACGGGCCATGGCTCTGCACTCGGAGCCCCTCAGCTTGCGCCGTGTCCGTCTCCGTGGCTGGTCCCGACTGGATCCGTGGCCTGTAGCAAACAGAAGCGTGGATTGCCAGTGTTCCCTAGTGTCCGCGTGCTTCTCACAGACTGACCCCGGGAGCTCAGGGGAGCTCCTGCACGACTCTGGCAGCTTCCATGTCAGGGCGCCCTTGTCCTGTCCAGAAGCTCCTGCTGAGTGCGCTGACTCACCCTGGGCCCATCGTGCCTGGTGCCACTGCCCCAGCCCGCAGAGCTGAGCAGAAGCCGGTGACTTCACCCCGGGCGCCTCGGGCACGTTGGCAGAAGCACAGCCAGTGTGGGTGTGCCGTGTCCCCACGCCCAAGGTGGCCACTGTTGATCCCCTGGAAGCTGCGTGAAACGTGCAGCGTATCTGGGTGTAAGGGGCCCTGCTCCTGACTGCCCCAGAAACTCGGTGTGGGCTGGGTTATCCCCCGGGATATTATTCCCCTGGGGTTCTTTGGATCCAGAACCACCACAGGCCAGAAAAGATCTGTTCTGACCCAATGTTAGGTGGGCATCGCCAGCAACCGGGAGCCAAATAACCCAGAGTGTCCTGTTCGTATTTTTTTTTTTTTTTTTTTTTTATTTTTTGACAGGCAGAGTGGACAGTGAGAGAGAGAGAGACAGAGAGAAAGGTCTTCCTTTGCCGTTGGTTCACCCTCCAATGGCCGCCGCGGCCAGCGCGATGTGGCCGGCGCACCGCGCTGATCCGATGGCAGGAGCCAGGAGCCAGGTGCTTTTCCTGGTCTCCCATGGGGTGCAGGGCCCAAGCACCTGGGCCATCCTCCACTGCACTCCCGGGCCACAGCAGAGGGCTGGCCTGGAAGAGGGGCAACCGGGACAGAATCCGGCGCCCCGACCGGGACTAGAACCCGGTGTGCCGGCGCCGCTAGGCGGAGGATTAGCCTAGTGAGCCGCGGCGCCGGCCTCCTGTTCGTATTAACTGTCTCCCACACCTGGTACCTGACGGCCTCCAACTCCCGTGCCTTCAAGTTAGCAATACCAGCTCACCATCAGAATCCCAGAGAGAGTGCACACGGACCAGGATTGGCTTCTGCGGCCAGCCAGGAACCACGTGGGGTGGCCCCAGGAGGATGGGGCTCCTTATGGGACAGTGTCCATCCAGAGCCGGCCTGGTGAGGGGTGGCCCCCAGAGGAAAGGATGTGGGGACAGCAGATGCACCTGCCACAACTGTTCACAGGTGACTTCCCTCGAAAAGTCTCCCTCTCTGGGCCCAGTTTCTTGTCTGTAGAGTGGGAGGTCTCACCCCTGAGGTTTCTTCCGTGCTAATCATCCCTGTGCTAATAATAATAATATAATAATAACAATAATAATATAATTCTGTCATCAACTCTGGTTCGGGGTTATCTAGAGACTTTCTGGGTCCCGGCCAGACAATGTCTCCCCATGCGACCTGAGTGGGCGTGAAGGCTTCTCCTCTGGGTGGGCGTTTAAGATGGTCCAAGCCTTCTCTCACTCATCCTTCCTCTCCCTGGAAGCTGAGGTGTCCAAGGCCCAGGGAACAGCAGAGCCCCAGACTCCTGGCCACCACGTGCAGGAACCCCGCGCCCTGAGCGCGCTCTCATTGGACTGTTGTATGCATTTGGTGTCGCTTCTTAGCCACGGAAGTGTTGGAAGCGATTTCAAGAGAGAGAGAGAGAGAGAGAGAGAGAGCGAGCTTTAATGACAGTGGCTTTCTATCAGACACCACAGAAGCCAGAGGAAACTGACACAGAGTATTCAAGTGTTGAAAAAAGAGCCAACAGCTTGGAAGTTTATATCCAGCAAACGTGTCCTTCAGAAATAAGATAAATCAAGGCGTTCTCAGATGATGGACAAAGAAACAGAAGAATAAAGAAACACAGGCAGTAGGAACTTGAACATTGAAAGAGATAAATACACAATAATAACTCAAATAAATTCTAAAAATGTGTTCAAATAGCTCACAGGATGGCAGGACAAAGAAATGAGAGAAATAGAAAGCAGGAATGATAAACCAAAATGCACACACAGAAATAACAATGACGCTAAATATGATGGTCTAAATACACCAATACAGAGAGAGAGAGTTGGGACAGGCATTGTGGTTCAGTGGGTTAAGCTGGTGCTTGGAACACCTACATCCCACATCACAGTCCTCGCTACCCCGTGCTTGTAACCCAGCTTCCTGCTGATGTGCCTGGGAGGCAGCGGATGGTGGCCCAAGCACTTAGGGTCCTACTGCCCACGTGGGAGACACAGATGGAGCTCCAGGCTCTTGGCTTCAGCCCTGGTTGTTGCAGGCATTTGGAAAGTGAACCAGCAGATGCATGAAAGATTGTGTGTGTGTGTGTGTGTGTGTGTGTCTCCCTCCCTCTCTGTCACTCTGCTTTTCATTATTTATTAAATAAATAAATATTTAAGAGAGGGTGAGTGGGGGAAAGCGATGCTGGCAAAGCAGATTGAGAACATGGCTTTGGCAGGGGCTGTGTTTGGCACTGTTGTTCAGGTGCTACTCACAGCCCATACGCGAGTGCCTGGCTTTGAATCCTGCCTCTGCTGCTAAGTCCAGCGTACGCTAATGCCCACTCTGGGAGGCAGCAGGTGGGTCAGGGTCCTTCCACCCACGTAGGAGGCCGGGGATTGAGTTCCTAGCTCCCGAGTTCAGCCTTGCCAGCCATGCAGGCACTGGGGAGTGAACCAGCAGACGAAGATCTCTCTCTCTCTCTCTGCCTTTCAAATAGATACATAAATCCTTTAAAAAATATTAAAAAATTCACCTAGATGCTGTCTACCAGAAACTATTTCAAATACACATCTGTATTGTTTCAATGAAACAAACAGGTTGAAAGTAGAAGACTGGCCTGGCGCTGCGGCTCACTAGGCTAATCCTCCGCCTGTGGCGCCGGCACACCGGGTTCTAGTCCCGGTTGGGGCGCCGGATTCTGTCCCGGTTGCTCCTCTTCCAGGCCAGCTCTCTGCTGTGGCCCGGGAAGGCAGTGGAGGATGGCCCAAGGCCTTGGGTCCTGCACCCCATGGGAGACCAGGAGAGGCACCTGGCTCCTGGCTTTGGATCAGCGGGGCGCACTGGCCGCAGTGGCCATTGGAGGGTGAAAGTAGAAGACTGGAAAAATCTGTTATAGAGACACCAAGCCAAGGAAAGCAGAACCGGCTATGTTACCATCAGATAAACGAGACTTCTGAGCAAAGAAGATGACACAAAAAGGACCCGGGATGAAAATACAGGAGGAGGCAGCAGTGCCTAACAGGCTGCAAAACACACAAAGCAAAGCTGGCGCAGAGCAGACCCATCTACAGTCACAGGCGACTCCAGCGTCTCTTCCTCAACAATTGATAGAACAATTAGAAAAATCAGTGAACACACATAAGAACTCAATTATAAACGATCATTTGATCCAATTACAATCTAAGGAACATACCTACACCAATATAGATCAAATAATCTCAGCCATCAAACAGCCATTAACAGATGTAAAAGGATCAACACCATAGCATAAGTTCTGTTATCACACTGGAATCAAACTCTTTGACCTCAGAAAAGATCTTTGCATACTTGGGGACCACACCCTATTCTAAATACGCCCACAAGTCTAAGAGGCAGTCTTGGGAGTGGCACAGGGCCAGGGCAGAAGAGAAGCGGATTGAACAGAGTGAAAATGAAAAGATCACGTATTGAGGGGCCAGCACTGTGGCCTGGGAAAGCAGTAGAAGATGATCCAAGTCCTTGGGCCCCTGCACGCACATGGGAGATCCGGAAGAAGCTCCTGCCTCCTGGCTTCAGATCAGCCCAGCTCCGGCCACTGCAGCCATTTGGGGAGTGACCAGTGACCAGCAGATGGAAGACCTCTCTCTCTCTCTCTCTCTCTCTCTCTCTAACTCTGCCTTTCAAATAAATAATTTTAAAGTGTTTATTCATTTTTTTGTATTTGAAAGGCAGAGAGAGAGAGAGAGAGAGAGATCCTCCATCTGCTGGTTTACTCTCCAAGTGCCTTCAGCCGTCAGGAATGGGCCAGGCTGAAGCCAGGAGCCAGAGACTCAAGTATTTGAGCTTGCTGCCTCCGAGGCTCATTAGCAGGAAGCTGGATTGGAAGCAGAGGCAGAGCTCCATCCCAGGCGCTTGGAAACAGAACACGGGCTTCCCAAGCAGTGGCTTAACCTGCTGTGCTGTAACGCCCACCCCAGGTGTCACTATTTTTCATTTTAGCCATTCTTACAGATGTGTAGTAACATCTCATTGAGGTGTTTTCTTTTTAGGATTTATTTATTTTACTTGAAAGTCAGAGTTACACAGAGAGAAGTAGAGGCGGGGGGTGGGGGGGGGAGAGAGAGAGAGAGAGAGGTCTTCCATCTGTTAGTTCACTCCCCAATTGGATGCAATGGCCGGAGCTGCTCCGATCTGAAGCCAGGAGCCAGGAGCTTCTTCCAGGTCTCCCACATGGGTGCCGGGTCCCAAGGGCTTGGGCCATCTTCTACTGCTTTCCCAGGCCATAGCAGAGAGCTGGATCGGAATTGGAGCAGCCGGGACTAGAACCGGCGCCCATATGGGATGGCGGCACTGCAGGCACAGTTTTACCCACTATGCCGCAGCGCTGGCCCCATCACTGTGGTTTTAATTTGCATTTCTCTAATAGTAATGGTGTTCTAGATCTCTCCTGTGATTAACTGCCATCCATGTGTGCTCTTTGGTTAAAGGTTTCTTCATGTTGTGGCTGGCATCCCATACGGGCACTGGTTTGCAAGTCTCTGCTGCTCCATTTCTGATCCAGCTCCCTGCTAATGTCCCTGAGAAAGCAGCAGAGGATGACCCAAGTGTTTGGGCCCTGCACCCACGAGGGAGACCTGGCTCCTGGCTTCAGTCTGGTCCAGCCCTGGCCGTTGTGGCCATTTGGGGGGTGAACCAGCAGAGAGAAGATTTCTCCCTCCCCCCCCCCTCTGTAATTCTGCCTTTTAAATAAATAAAGTAAATCTTAATATATATATATATATATATATATATATATTTCTTCATGTCTTTCTCCCTTGTTCCAACTGGATGACTTGCTTCTTTTTTTTTTTTTTTTTTTTTTTTGGACAGGCAGAGTGGACAGTGAGAGAGAGAGACAGAGAGAAAGGTCTTCCTTTGCCGTTGGTTCACCCTCCAATGGCCGCCGCGGTCGGCGCTGCGGCCGGCGCACCGCGCTGATCCGATGGCAGGAGCCAGGAGCCAGGTGCTTTTCCTGGTCTCCCATGGGGTGCAGGGCCCAAGCACCTGGGCCATCCTCCACTGCATTCCCTGGCCACAGCAGAGGGCTGGCCTGGAAGAGGGGCAACCGGGACAGAATCCGGCGCCCCGACCGGGACTAGAACCCGGTGTGCCGGCGCCGCTAGGCGGAGGATTAGCCTAGTGAGCCGCGGCGCCGGCCTGGATGACTTGCTTCTTTACATTGGAGAGCACCTTTTATGTTCTAGGTCCCAGTGCTTTGTCAGATATGTGATTTGCAAACGTTTTCTCTCAGTTTGTACTTTATCCTTTTATCTTATCAGGGACTTTTGTGAGTTTAAAAAATGTTTATGCAGTCTAATTTATGAGCTTTTCTCTTCATAGATTGTGCCTTTGTG
Organism: Oryctolagus cuniculus; assembly: GCF_964237555.1. NCBI lineage: Eukaryota > Metazoa > Chordata > Mammalia > Lagomorpha > Leporidae > Oryctolagus > Oryctolagus cuniculus. The sequence continues at coordinate 2,168,365 of NC_091446.1, read as the reverse complement.
TCCTGTCTAAAAATCGTTGGCTAACAGTAAGTCCCCAAGGATTTTTCCTTTGTTTTGTTTTGTTTTCTGAAAGTTTTGTAGCTTCCCATTTTACACTTAAGCCCGAGGTCTGTTTCGGGTTCATTTTTCAGACTTGGACTGGCGTCCATGTTTTCCGTTCATCCAGCGTCTCTCCAAGGCTATGTTTGATGCCCGACATTTCCCTTCTGACTGCTTTAGCTGAGCCTCAGATATTTCAAGATGTGATTTTTTAAAAGATTTTATTTATTTACTGAGAGGCATAGCTACAGACAGAGAGGGAGAGACACAGAGAGAGAGGGGTCTTCCATCTGCTGGTTCACTCCCCAGATAGCTGCAATGGCCGGAGCTGAGCCGATCCAAAGCGAGGAGCCAGGAGCTTCTTCTGGGTCTCCCACATGGGTGCAGTGGCCCATAGCACCACCTCCTAAATAAACATTTTTGAAAACAGTAACACCACCAAATGTTGAGGAAGATGGGAAACACTGGCCCACTCACACACCACTTCTGGGAATGTCAGATGGAGTGCCCACTTTGCAAAACAGCTTGGCAAGTTCTTAAAAAACTGAACATGCAACTATTGCACAAGTTGGCGGTTGTACTCCTGGGCTATTGTCCCAGAGAAATGAAAACTTATGCTCCCACGAAAGCTGGATGGTTACAGCAGCTGTATTCATCATAGCCCTAAACAGGAACCCGCCCAGAGCTCCTTCGGCAGGTACGTGGTTAAGCAAACTGTGACGGGGCTGGTGCAGTGGCACAGAGGGTTGAACAGCGGCTGTTGACACGGGCATCCCATCCTGGGATTAGAGCCCTGGGGTTAGAATCCTAGGGTTAGAGTCCTGGGGTTAGAATCCTGGGGTTAGAGTCCTGGGTTAGAACCCTGGGATTAGATTCCTGGAGTTAGATTCCTGGGGTTAGAGTCCTGTGGTTAGAGCCCTGGGGTTAGAATCATAGGGTTAGAGACCTGGGTTAGAGCCCTGGGGTTAGAATCCTAGGGTTAGAGTCCTGGGTTAGAGCCCTGGGGTTAGAATCCTAGGGTTAGAGTCCTGGGTTAGAGCCCTGGGGTTCGATTCCTGGAGTTGGAGTCCTGGGGTTAGATTACTGGAGTTAGAATCCTAGAGTTAGAATCCTGGGTTAGAGCCCTGGGGTTAGATTCCTGGGGTCAGAGTCCTGGCCGCGCTGCTTCCCATCCAGCTCCCTGTGCTCGCACCTGGGAAGGTGGCAGAAGATACTCACGTGCTCAGACCTGTGCCAGCCATGTGGGAGACCAGGGTGCAGCTCCTGCCTTCAGCCTGGCTCAGCCCCGACAGCTGCAGCCGTCTGGGGAGTGAACCAGTAGGTGGAAGAGCGCTCTCTCTCTCTCCCCTCTCTCTCTTCCTCCCTCCTTGGTTGCTCTGCCTGTCAAAGAGATAATAAGTAAATCTTTATGAAAGAGTTTAAAAAACTGATGCATCCATCACACAGAACAGGACTCAGTCGTCAACATGAGCAGGATACTGATGTTCCCAGCAGCCTGCATGAATCTCCAGAGGATTACGCCTGGTGGGACAAAGTCTCCAACGGTGATGCATCATACAATCCCACTTATATGGCATTCTTGAAAGAAGCGGCATGTTAGCAGCCTGCAGGGCCAAGGAAGGGCAGGGCAGGAGGGAGGGGTGCGTGGCTATCCAAGGACAGAGGTGCTGATGGCGTGCTCTGGACCCTGACTTTGTCCCTGGGCCTTTCCTGGGGGTGCAGCTGACCCACAGCTGTGCCGGATGCTAGCACCAGGCGAGACCCCGTAACGAGCACACGAGAGTATTCCGGCAATTGCACCACGGAGACGACCTCCAACGAAAGGCTGAGCTGGAAATGGCTGGTTACAGGAGGTGCATCCTGAACTCATCCCAGCATCAGCTTTCAGTCCCCACCAGAGCCGGCACAGCGGGCATTGCTGTCACCCAGTCCGCACGGCTCTCCCGGGTCACAGCTAGCGGTGCTGGACCTGGGATTCCGACCCCAGAAGTCCATCGCACAGCCTTGTTCAGCCTCCACTTCAGCCTGGCCTGTGCCCCTCCCTGCGGCTTTGCCTTGTCTACTGTTTTTCTTTATTTCAGATTATCTAGCAGGACTTGCTGGTTTCTAAGGGGTAAAATGTAACTTTTCAGCACATGTATGCAGATTGAACCTCCACACTGGGCTCCTAGCCTCTCCTCTTTTTTTTTTTTTTCTTTTTTCTGCCAGGCAGAGTTAGACAGTGAGAGAGAGAGAGAGACAGAGAGAAAGGTCTTCCTTTTCCGTTGGTTCACCCCCCAAATGGCCACTACGGCTGGCACACTGCGCCGATCCAAAGCCAGGAGCCAGGTGCTTCCTCCTGGTCTCCCATGCGGGTACAGGGCCCAAGCACTTGGGCCATCCTCCACTGCACTCCCGGCCACAGCAGAGAGCTGGACCGGAAGAGGAGCAACAGGGACAGAATCCGGTGCCCCGACCAGGACTAGAACCCAGGGTGCTGGCGCCGCAGGCAAAGGGTTAGCCTAGTGAGCCGCAGCGCCGGCCCAGCCTCTCCTCTTCCTGCATTTTCTCCGTGTTTGCAGCCTGCCAGCTCCTCTCTCCCAGTTCTTTATAAACGATTGCACATCATCACTAGCCACAGTCGCCCCCACTCTCTCTCCCTGAAAGTCCCTGTCCCTCGGCCTGTCCAGCTGTGACACTTCACCCCTGTCACCGGCCTGCCCCGCCTTCTGTGTGCTGCTATTTAAAGCTCTTACACACACCGACACACACCCCGACGGGCGACAGTCTCGAGCCGTGCACCTCCTCAGCTCTCCTGGTCTCTTGGTCTGGAAAATCCGGACCCATCAGGCCCCTGTGCTGGCCGCAGGGCCACCCCGCCTCAGCCTGGGCACACAGTGCAGATTTAGTGCTCTCTGTTGACTGGCCGCTCTCGCTGCGTATTCCGCACACATTTCCTCCACTCACGCATCTCACAAAGGTAACGGCCACACAGTTCTGCTGTGCCAGTATGCTTTGCTCCCTACTGACGGACAGGCAGACTCCGCCCAGTTTTTCCCACCACACCCCAAGCTCCGATGGAGGCCGCCTCACTTGCACTTTGCTGAACTTCTCTTTGGTTTCCCTCAGGGTAAATTCCTAGGCAGGCAGAGGCGGGGCACACATCAGTAGCAGTGTCTACACCGTCTCAGCCCCAGCAGGAAAGCTGAGTGTCTGGTCTTCGCCTCTGGCCCTGCCGCCCTCGCCTGTCCCGATTCCCAGGCCAGGTGCTGGGCTGTCTCAGTGGGAGGGAGCAGGACTCCCAGGCCCCAGCCGCTGTGGGAGGGGAGCGATGCCTACAGCGTGGCCCCCCTGGGATCCCACACTCCCACCCCGAACGCTGGGATCCTGGGCCCGGTCCTGAGAGTGAGACAGCTTTCCAGGTGGCTCCAGACGCTCAGGGCTGCCCCGAAGGCTGCAGGTCTCAGGCCTCTGGCCACCTGGGCCTTCTCTGCAGGCCACTATGTCTCCACCACTCTCAGAGTCCAGCCCAGAAGCCAAGCACCCCATTTGGCCTGTCCCCAAGCCCATGACTCGATGCCAGTGTTTCTTTTAAATCGAGTTGAAGTTACATAAAATCAAGCACGTCAACAATTTCAGGCACATGGTTGCATTCAGAGTTGTGCAGCCAGCATGCATTCCTGGTCCTGAAGCCTTTTCGCCTCCCCCAAAGGACCCCCTCCAGTGACACCCTTGACACCCACCCACAGGCCCTGCTAATCTCCTGGGCGCTTTCTGTGACGTGGGTCTGCCTGTCTGGAACATTCACAGTGATGATGTCACACTGCACGTGGCCTTTTGTGGCTGCTGCCTTCCCTCAGCACCGCCCCCCCCCCCCCCCCCCGCCGGCTCCTCTCTGAGCGCTCGGCTCAGGCCCCTGTCCACCCGGGCACCTGCGGCCACTGACAGGCTAGAGGCCTTGGCCCGTGGGAAGAGGCGGGAGGGGTTCCTGCTATTCAGAACCAATAGCTATCAGACAGCCCACAGCGTGCGGCCCAGCAGGACACGTGTCCCTGGTGATGGAGGAGAGGCAGTGACAGCCCGTTGCCCGAGAAACTGAGAGCCGCCAGAGCCGCCTGTGTCTGAGGCCGGGCCCAGCCTCTGCCTGTGACCTTGAGCCAAGTGGCTGCCTTCATCTGGGCACGGCTGGGGTGCAGAGGGGACGTGTTCTTGCCGCGAGGAGCAGCCCACAGGGCTGGGTTGGGACCAGGAGGACCCTGGGCCGTGGCAGCAGCATCCCCGTGCCAGCTGCCCTCCATGGAAGAGATGCCGGGAAGGAAGCAGGCCAGCTGCCAGGCTGAACTGCTGGTATGCCGGGCACTGCCAGCCCCTGGCTCAGGCTCCGTTACCCAGGCCTGATCCGGAAGCTGGGATTGGCCTCCGGACACCTGCGTCAGGCAGCCGGAGCCAGCCCACTCAGCCGCCTGCAAGGACAGGGCTTGGGTGACCTCCCCTCCATGGGCAGGAATCTCCCCCTGCTGCTCAGCCGGGCTGGGCTTGCACCGCGAGGCAGGGTGTCCAACCCACCCCCAGCTCCAGGGCGCGGCCCAGCCAGGTCCCGCAGGGCCTCCCTGTGAGTAGGGAGTGACACTGGGAGACGGGCAGGGGAAAACAACGAAGGCCATCCCCATTCTAGCAGGTGCCAGGCAGGCAGCCGCAGGGATGTGCAGAGTGGCAGCCTGGTGTCCGGCTGTCCCAGCTCCAACGTGAAGATGATTGACAGGAGCAAGGACGCTCCTGCCAGGAGCTCGCTCAAACCCTTTCTGACAAGAGCCCCAGAGCAGGATGCCCAGGACAGGGGCAGAAAGGACAGGTGCCAGGCAGAGGCGAGACCGGGGGTCTTGCTCTGAAGTGTGGTTTTCCAGAAACCAGGTGGGGCAGGAGCCTGTGCGTGGAGACTCGACCGGTGCTTGGGTGACGCCGGATGGCAGACCTCCATTCCCTGGGGCTGGCCGGATCACAGACTTGGCTGGCGTGGCTGTGGCTTCCGTGGGCATCGGTGGGGCTGTGTACCAGAAGGCTCCCGCTCTCTCGCTGCACGTGTGGGTGTCGTGCATCCTACTTTCTACCCAGCAGGCCGTGTTAGCCAGCACGGCAGGGCTCTGTGCCTTTAGAACCAGGGTGGCAGCGTGTGTCTGTCATCCGTGGGCCAGCGTGCAGGGCAGGGGAAGCAGCAGGCCGGGTGGCCACGTGGTCCCCAGGAGGACGCCAGGATCAGGGTTTCCGTGGACTTCACGACTCCGCTATCACCGTGAGCAACACGACCCCGTCACCTCGCGAGCAGTGTCCCCCTGCGGCTCACACCTTTGCATCAGCCGCCTGCCCTGCACAGGCCCTCGAACGACGTGGCGGCTGTCACCATGTCTCAGGACACCCGGCCTGTTGGTCCTGAGAGGTTCTGATTCCTTACCTGGAAGGAGACGCAGACCCAGCACCTGCCCCACGGGATTTCAGGGAAGACCACGGTGGGCGGTTATGGCGGGGAGATCGGGCTACCTGCAGAGAAGTGGGATCTGGTTAGCAGCACACACTTCCTCAGCCATGGCGCGGCCGACAGCAACGGCGCCAACCTGCAGAGTCGCAAGGGCAGTGTTCGGAACTCACATGTCGGCTGCCAGAGCAGACAGACGGGCGAGGAGCAGCGGTGAGAGCGCGCTGTCCGTGGGAGCGGCAGAGGTCAGAGCCCAGAAGCCCTAGTCCCCAGCACCGGGAAGCCCTGCCCAGCATCATGGCGACCTCGCTCCCTGCCACGTGAGGATGGATTTCCCGACAAGCAAGCCTGGGGACTTCATCTCCTCCTTCTTTTTGGCTGAGGACTCCGATGAAGCCAAGGGCACCGGAAGGAATACAAGAGCGAGCGAGCCGAGTTGCATCCCCCACCCCGAGCGCAGTAGGGGAGGGGGCTCTAGTCTGAGCCGTGAAAGCAGCCATCAGACAGGACCACCATCTTCTGTGGAGGGTGAGGAAAGGGGTTCTTGCCATCAGTGTGGAAATAAAGGCAATTAGCAATACCAGGATGAAGAACTGCAGAAGAGTGGTGTGGGTCTGTGTGATTCATCGTGGCATGACTTTGAGCAACCAACAGAGTATAAAAAGTATATTTGTGGGCCAGTGCCGTGGCTCACTTGGTTAATCCTCTGCCTGAGGTGCCGGCATCCCATATGGGCGCTAGTTCTAGTCCAGGTTGCACCTCTTCCAGTCCAGCTCTCTGCTGTGGCCCGGGAGGGCAGTGGAAGATGGCCCAAGCCCTTGGGTCCCGCACCCACATGGGAGACCAGGAGGAGGCATCTGGATCCTGGCTTCGGATCGGCATAGCTCTGGCCGTAGCGGCCATTTTGGGGGTGAACCAATGGAAGGAAGACATTTCTCTCTCTCTCACTCTCTAACTCTATCTGTCAAATAAATTAAAAAAAAGTATATTTGTTTTTATGAACTATCTTTTAAAAAATTGTATTTGTCATTTTTATTTGAGAAGCAGAGCAAGAGAGAGAGAGAGAGAGAGAGATCTTCCATTCACTGACTCACTCCCCAAGTGCCTGCACCAGCCAGGGCTGGGCCAGTGTGAAGCCAGGAGCCGGGAACTCCATCCAGGTCCCCCAGCCACTGGATCCATCACCAATGCCTTCCAAGGTGCACATTAGCAGGAAGTTGGATGGGAGGCAGAGGCAGGACTGGGAGCCAGGCACTCAGATAAGGGATGTGGGCACCCCAGACAGCAGCCTAACCTTACACTGCGCCACAGCACCCATGTCTACTTTGTTTTATAATGGACAAAAGTTGTAACACATATCAATACAGTATGATATTGTAAAATACATATGCATTGGGCTGGAGATGTGGTGTGGTGGGTGAAGCCGCCACCTGCAGTGCCGGCATCCCATATGGGCACTGGTTTGAGTTCTGGCTCTGGTCCACTTCCGATCCAGCTCTCTGCTGTGGCCTGGAAAGGTAGTGGAGGATGGTCCAAGTCCTTGGCCCCTGCATCCGTGTGGGAGACCCAGAGGAAGCTCCTGGCTCCTGGTTTTGAATCAGCGCAGCTCTGGCCGTTGCAGCCAATTGGGGAGTGAACCAGCGGATGGAAGACCTCTCTCTCTCTCTCTCTCTCTCTCTCTCTCTCTCTCCTTCTCTCTCTGTGTAACTCTTTCAAATAAATAAATAAATCTTTTTTAAAAATACGTATGCATTGTAGAATGGCTAAATTAAGCTAATGCATGTATAACATTATGTATACTTATTTATGGGATGAGAACACTTGAACTCTACAGTCAACAGTTTTTAAGTATAAAATATGTTGTTATTAACTATCTAATACAAGAGATCTCTGCAGTTTATCCCTCTTGTCTAAATGAAATTTTATGTCCTTGGAGCAACATCTCTCCAACAGGAAGCTGGGTCAGACATGGACGTGGGACTCAGCGTGACCTCTGGGCCACAACACCTGTCCGCACAGTGTCTCAGTGCTGGCTTGCTCAGTGGCTCCTGGAGGACCCCCGCCAGCAGCCGGGCTGAACAAGATGCTTCTACTCCATTCTCGCCACAGAAAGGAGTACTAAACACGGTCCCTGACCTACGTGGCTCAACTTAGGGTTTTGTCTTTTTTTTTTTTTTAACTTTACACAAAGGGGAGACCGATGCAGTAGGAACTGTGCTTTGCGTTCTGAACCTTGAACTTTTGGGGACCAGGGCTGTCGGGGTGCATCACCCTTTGGCAGTGCCGGGCAGCTGCCCGCTAGCCTCCTGACCATGGAGAGAAACGGCTAGGGCTCTGCAGTAGGCTGTGCCGTCAGCGTGTTTTAGAAACTGTGTTTGTGGCCAGCGCCGTGGCTCACTAGGCTAATCCTCCGCCTTGCAGCGCCAGCACACCGGGTTCTAGTCCCGGACAGGGCGCCGGATTCATTCCCGGTTGCCCCTCTTCCAGGCCAGCTCTCTGTTGTGGCCCGGGAAGGCAGTGGAGGATGGCCCAAGTGCTTGGGCCCTGCACCCCATGGGAGACCAGGAGAAGCACCTGGCTCCTGCCTTCGGATCAGCCATTGGAGGGTGAACCAACGGCAAAGGAAGACCTTTCTCTCTGTCTCTCTCTCACTGTCCACTCTGCCTGTCAAAACAAAACAAAACAAAACTGTGTTTGCGCTTTCACCTCCCAGAGTATCTACAAAACACCCATCTCTGTGCGTGATGAGAGTCATCATTTTATTATGAGCCCGGGTTTGTCTTGGATGATTTGCCCAGCGGCTGACTAACCCAGCTGCTCTCAGTGTACTTCAGGTCGGCCGGGTGGGGTGTGATGTGCACTGGGTGTCAAAGGTGTTTTTGACTTGCAAGGGACTTGCCCACAGGCAACCCCGCGGGAAGCACCTGCATCAAATCCTGATTCACGTTTAGTGGCTTTAGAGTCCCAGGCTCAACACGGCAGCAGTTACGGGGAGGCCGGTGTCGGTGTCGATGCGGTGCCTCCTCCGGCGTTTGTGACGGTGCCCCCGCCCCGGGTTGGCTTTCTCTGTGGTTCTATCACCGCCTGATACAACGGATATTTTCACTTCCTGATTTCGTTTGCTTTCTGCCTCCTCTGAACTGGAAAGTGGGCTTGGCCAGGCGGGGAGCAGCGGTCTGTTTCCAGCACTGCCCACAGGTCCTGTGCAGAGCAGGTGCACACGCTCTTTGTGGCTTAAATGACAGGGGAGCGATGTAAGCGCCGGAGCGTTGTGACAGGCCTGGCACGGGAGGGCTGGCTCGGCACAGTGGAGCCTGCTTCCTCGCCCAGCACACAAGGGCAGCACGAGGCTGTGGCTGTGCCCACAGCTGGCCAGATGGCAGAGGGGGCCGCCGCACAGGACTCCGAGTTATTAATGAGAAAATGGAGGGCTAGAAACATAGAACAGAATTAGGAGGCTAATAGAGGAAGTGGAAATGCCTTAAACGTCTCTTTCATGCCAGGACATCAAATAGAAATTGTCTAAAATTGACCAACGCAGACACAGAAATAAAAGCACTTTATTCAGAGTTACGATGGCCACGGCGAGACCTGAAAACATAAACTGTGAAGACGGCCGTCTCCCAAGAGCGGGGCCACGGCGGGAAACTTACCTTTCTCATTTCTGTCAGTCTCCACTGCTTTAATATTTTTACTTTGTGTGTTTATTACTTTTATAATTTTAAAAAATGTGGGGAAAAAGCCATGTACACAGACTTCAATATCCTTGTTTCCTGTAAAAATGTCTTCACTTATTTATGATTTAGTTTTATGCCAGCGGGCCGATGTGGAAAACGCCATCAGCCCGCTGTGTGTGTGCTGGGCGAAGGCGGCAATAAAAGCCGTCCATGTCCATTATGTCACCTGATGTCCCTTAGATGAGGATTCATGCCGCCGACTTCCAGAATTTCACACCTGGAGAAAGTCCGTCTCCACCTGGGAGAAATCCACCCCAGACGTGGAGGCCACAGGGCTGCGTGCATACCGGGAAAAACTTACTGAAGTTCACGAGAATTCCTAAATACCCCAGTGGGAAAAAAAGAGAGAGGGAGAGAGAGAGAGGACAAAAGTCTGTCACCAATCAGAAACATCAGGGAGCAATCAGCCAACATTTTTACTTCTGGCAAAATCGAGGTGGGGGGGGAGGAGAGCTGATGACAGGGGTGTTGGGAGGGGCCGCCTTCAGCGGATCAAAGCCTAGCAAACAAGAGTCCCCCAGTGAGGAATTCAGGCTGGACGCGTGGGCTGGACCGCGGGTGTCTGCGCTGCCCGACCCCCAGGCTGCTCCGCACAGGGCTTTTCAAACAACAATAGTCCAAGCGCTGGAAGCAACCTGTTCGCCTGCAGTAATTTGCCGGGCGGATGTCACAGAGCGCCCCGCACTGGGGGACGCACACAACAAAACCCAGGCCCGCCCGGTTCTGGGAGCCTGGAGGCCGAGCTGGGGGCCCAGCAGGGTTGGTGCCTTTGAGGCTGTGAGGGGAATCTGTCCAGTTCTCCTGGGGGTCGCTGGCCACCTTGGAGCCTCTGGCCTTGCAGATCTCTGCCTTCACTGCGCGCTGCCCGCTGGCTGTGGCTGGCTGTGAACCTGTCCCCTGCTCAGAGAAGGGACCCAGCCGCCCTGAGCTGTGACCTAGCGACCTCTTCCTAACCAGGTCATCGGCAGAGACCCTGCTTCCGGAGAAGGTCACGGCCACAGACCCTGGGCTGGGGGGCTTCCACAGCTCTTTCCAGTCTCAGTTCAGCCGGCACGGTCATCCAGAGGGATCCGTGTCATCCAGGCCACAGCCACTACAGCGGCCTTAGAAAGTCCCATTCTGTCACACAGGATCGGACCGCCTTTGTTAGGATGGCGGCAGGCCCAGCGGTGGCCGCTCGCTGCATGCGTGACAGGTCCACGTGCAGTTCTCATTCACACATTTAACACGCGTTTATGGAACACCTGCTTGATATCAAGACAGGAGAGGGAGCTCCACGCGGGTCTCACGGCAGAAGGCGACACACTGCCCGAGAGCTGTGGCAGGAAAGGCAGAACGAAGGTGTCCTGGCTGCGTCCGACAGAAGCCACTGAGGGAGCAGGTCCCAGGCTGCCGCCGCGGCCCGGGGGTCCCAGCCGGGGAACTCTGGGCGTGGGAATGGCTGAGTCTCTTTGGCCTGGCCCTGTGAGGGTAGCCTGCCACACCGGGCGGGGCCTGTTTCATCAGGAGGTGACCCCACAGCCTGGGGACATCGCTTGAAGCCTGGTTGGGAGGAACAAAGGAGCCACCAGAGGGGACATCAGCTCAGGAGTGCAAACCCTCAGCCAGAGGGGCCAGGCAGGGTCAGACAGTGATCAGGACACACGGGGGCGGGGGGGGGGACTGGGAGGTGGAGCCCAGGCAGTGCCAGGTCATGGGGGAGGGGCAGAGGTACAGAGGGCCACCTCCCGTGAGATCCCAGGAAAACCAGGCACAGCTTCCACATGAGTGATTTCATCACCACCGACTTCCAGGGCAGGAAATCCCAGGCTAGGGCTGCTGAGGGCTCAGGGTGTGGGGTGTGGGGTGTGGGGTGTGGGGTGTGGGGTGGGGCTGGGGGTGACTGGTTGCCAAGGTGCTGACAATGTTCCAGACTTGGTGGTGACGACAGCTGCACATATCTGTGAATATACTGAAAACCACTGGATTCTGCGCTGCCGGTGGATGAGGGGGTGGAGTGTAGGCGTCTCTCAATAATGATGTTTAAAGAGAGAAATGGGGAGGGAGACGGGTTAGGCTCCCCCTGTGACTCCAGCACCCGCGTCTGAGAGCCGGTTCAAGCCCTGGCTGCTCTGTTCTGGTCCAGCTCCCTACTAACGTGCCGGGGGAACGGCCCCAAATGCTTGGTCTCCTGCCACCCACATGGGAGACCCAGACGGAGTTGCTGGCCTCAGCCTGGCCATCTGGAGAGTGACTCAGTGGATGGACAGTCTCTCTCTGTCTTGTCCTTTCTCTTTCTGTCACTCTGCCTTTCAAATACATAATTAAATCTTTAAGGAGAGAGAAAGAGTGTGTTAAGCGACTGCCTGTGGTGCCAGCATCCCATATGGGTGCCAGTTCGGGTCTTGGCTGCTCCTCTCCTCACCCAGTGCCCTGCTAGTGCGCCTGGGAAAGCAGCGGAAGACGGCCCAAGGGCTGGGACCCCCTCCGGCTGTTGAGACCATTTGGGCGGTGAGCCAGCAGGTAAAAGGTCTCTCGCTCTGTCTCTCCCTGTTTGCCTCTCTCTCCGTAACTCTACCTTTCCAATAAATAAATAAATCTTAGAAAAAGGAGGAGAGAGAAGCTGGGCACATTTGCACAGACACAGACGAGCCCTGCCACCGGCACCTGCTCCTGGCCGTGAGAGTGAGGCGGGGAGGGCAGAGCTTCGTGTCAGCTTCATACCGTCCACCCGTCTTATTTCTGTAGCGTGTGAGCTATGATCGCTCTTGCTAATGAAAGGCCCAGTAAGGATCTTCCAGGAGAAGCAAGGCCAAGGCCACAGATCCTCTCTCCTTGCAGCATCTGGGAAAACTGCTCTGATGGAAACAGAAGAGTGTTTTCCAGGGCTGGGGAGGGCTGGCTGATGGCGTCATAGTGGTGAGCAAACAGGAGGACTGAGCCCTGGCGACCTGCACAAGAGGGTGGCTCTGGTTAGCAGCAGCGCATCGTGTATCTCCAAATAGCTGCGAGAGAAGACTTTGAACGTTCTCATCCACAGCAAAGTGCTTAAGGTGACAGATAAGCCGATTGCCCTGTGTGACCGTTACAGACGGCACCCGTGCCGGGATCTCACACAGCCCACGAGGGTGTGCAGTCGTATTATCACACACTTTCCTTGTTTTTTAAAAAGATTTATTTATTTATTATTTTTATTTATTATTTTATTTATATGTTATTTATTTATTTATGTATTTGAAAGGCAGAGTTACAGAGAGAGAGGCAGAGGCAGAGAGAGAGAGAGAGAGAGAGAGAGGTCTTCCATCTGCTGGTTCACCCCCAATTGGCTGCAACAGCTAGAGCTGCGCTGATCCAAAGCCAGGAGCTTCTTCTGGGTCTCCCATGTGGGTGCAGGGGCCCAAGGACTTGGCCATCACCTACTGCTTTCCCAGGCCACAGCAGAGAGCAGGATCGGAAGTGGAGCAGCCAGGATTCGAACCAGCGCCCATATGGGATGCCAGCACGGCAAGCGGCGGCTTTTCCCGCTACGCCACAGCGCCGGCCCCTACAGACTTTTCCTAAAGCAGAAAAATAAAGAAGCGTCAGAAAGGCACACACCACGCTTCCCTCTGGCATTCTCCTCCTGCATCTCCTAGACGTGGGGGCCCGCGTGGGCCGGAGCGTAAGCAAGCAGTCTGCCACGCAGTAGCGAGCCCACCGTGGACGTCTGGACAAACCCAGGCCGGGCGTCCCCGTGAAGACGGCATGCCCTCTCGGGATGGCACTGCAGCACCGGCGGCAGAGCTGACCCAGGCTCCCCAGCGAGCACAGCCCCCGCGAGCCCCCACTGCCCGTCTGTCCAGGAAAGGACACTCAGAGGGATGGGGCACTAAGCACCCCTTCTCTGTCCTGGGGGGAGAGCCTGGTCCGCTGCTGGGCTCTGCAGGCGCGTGGGCGCGGGACGGGCCCCTGCTGTCCTTGCCGGGACTGGCGGCCTTGGCTTGGGTTTAGGCGAGATGAGCGCTGTCGGAGCCAAGACGAATGACACACTCGCGTATTCCACTTTTCCCACAACAGGCTTTCCATGCTGCCGCTCCTAGATGCTTCAGAAACCTGTGGAGCCTTGATTCCCGCCCTCAGCCTGATGTGGGCCTCCAGACTGCAGGACCGCCAGACCGGCAGAGGACAGGGCCAGTGCAGCAGGGCTGGTGCGCGTGGGAACTGCGATGGGTCTTCCCAGTGCAGCCCCGGGCTTCCTGGCTGAGATCCGCGTTCTGCTTTCTGAGTGGAGGGAAAAAACACCTGCCTGGCATAGTCGACCTAACTCCAGCCCAAAGCACAAGTGGGGGTGCTCAGGGGATGGAGGGGCTCTGCTCTGCTGAGGTCCCTCTGTGGGGAGCAACTCGGACTAGACTGTTACTGGAATTAAGACTTATTCTATACATCTGCTCTCCCACAATATGGCGCTGAGAAGGGAGTAACAACTTCTACGCAGCTGCCTCTCGCCAACTTGAGTGATGACCTGCAGGAGCTGATCCTGCTCCTGATTGGAGGAGAGCAGCGTACTCGGTGTGTGGGTAGCAGAGTTGGGATTGGTGGAAGAGGACTATAAAGGAGGAGAGAGACACTATGCACCAGGAACACCTGAGGAACACCTGTGCAGCCCCCGAGAGAGCCGGCTGGCGGTGTGCCGCTCCCCCGCGGAAGTGGGGAAAGTGGCAGGGGGAACCGCCCTTCCACGGAGGTGGAAGGGTCGGTAGCCAACCTGGGAAGAACCAGCAGCAAACCCGGGAAGGGCCGAGCAGACAAAAGAACAGCGCAGGGTCCTGTGTCGCTCCTCCACGAAGAGGGGGAGCAACACCCTCAAGCCCAGGGGAGGATGGGGGCTCTGGATGCAGAGCCCTCCCGGGCTGGGCCGTGGTGGCAGGGCCAGTTCCTGGGCAGGTGCATCGAGAGAGGGGGAAGGCAGTGGGGGCCTCTCTCTGGCATGGCCAGCACAGGCTACCAGGCTGCAGGATGGATCCTGCCCCCATGGAGACTCCAGCCCACAGCGGCCCTGAGCACACAGGGAGGAAGTTCATGACCAGAGAAATGTTGGTGCTTATGGGGCCGGTGCTGTGGTGCAGCTGGTTAAAGCCCTAGCCTGAAGTGCCGGCATCCCATATGGGCGCCGGTTCTAGTCCTGGCTGCTCCTCTTCTGATCCAGCTCTCTGCTAAGGCCTGGGAAAGCACTGGAGGATGGCCCAAGTTCTTGGGCCCCTGCACCCACATGGGAGACCCTGAAGAAGCTCCTGGCTCCTGGCTTAGGATCGGTACAGCTCTGGCCATTGCGGCCATCTGGGGAGTGAACCAGCGGATAGAAGACCTCTCTCTCTGTCTGTAACTCTGTCTTTCAAATAAAAAAAAAGAGAGAGAGAAAATAAATGTTGGTGCTTCTGGTCCCGCCTGCAGCATGCAGGGGCTCCGAGCCAGGTGTCACGTGATGGGCCGGGTGTCACGTGATGGGCCAGGTGTCATGTGATGAGCTGGTGACTTCGCTCCTGGCTGGGCGTGGAGGTGGCCCCCTGGGGGCTGACAAGGGTACCCAGGGCCAGCGGCTACACAGTGTCTGGTGTGGTCCCCGCTGCAGAGGTGAGGCAGAGCAGGCAGAGAAGGGGCCCCAGGGCTGTGTCCTCATCCGCTCCCTGGGGCCTGTGAACCTGCAAGTGGCCACGGCGCTGTCCAGCAGACGATGCGGTTAAGGCACAGATGTTGAGTGGAGGGACCGACCCTGGCCCCAGGGGCACCAAAGCCCCACAGTGCATCCTCCATTGACCCCACGGAGATGGGGCCTTGCGAAGATAGAGAAGGACACAGGGGACACAGCCACGGCCAGGACACAGGGGACACAGCCACAGCCAGGACACGATGGATGCAGCCACAAATCAGGACACAGCAGACGCAGCCACGGCCAGGACACGGGGGACACAGCCATGGCCAGGACACGGCAGATGCAGCCACAGCCAGGACATGGGGGACACAGCCACGGCCAGGACATGATGGACGCAGCCACAAGCCAGGACACAACGGAGGCCGGAGGAGGCCTGAGGCGCTCGGCCCCACCCACACCCAGGCTTCAGACCCATGAGAGGATAAACATCTGTTGTTTTGAAATCAGCGGAAACGTGCCAACTCTGTGGGCCACGTTCCACGGCCACAGGATGCAGGCCCAGAGGTGGTCTGAGCACTGAGCATTCTGGGACAGGCACAGGCCCCCAGCTCACAAGCACCCGTGCTGTGGCTGCATGGCTGGGAGTCAGGGAACCGGGATCCCCACACAGATCCCTGAACGCAGCCCTCCCGTCCACCCATCCACATCTCCACCGTCCACTGTCCACTATCCACCGTCCACCCCTTCACCCATCCACCCATCCACCGTCCACCTGTCCACCGTCCACCCATCCACCATCTACTGTCCACCCCTTCATCCATCCACTCATCTACCTGTCCACCATCCACCTGTCCACCATCCACCTGTCCACCGTCCACTGTCCACCCGTCTACCTGTCCACCATCCACCCGTCCACCATCCACCCATCCACCGTCCACCCATCTACCGTCCACTGTCCACACATCCACCATCTACTGCCCACCCCTTCACCCATCTACTCGTCTACCTGTCCACCATCCACCATCCACTGTCCACCCCTTCATCCATCCACATGTCTACTTGTCCACCATCCACTCGTCCACCATCCACTGTCCACCCATCTACCTGTCCACCATCCACCCGTCCATCTGTCCACTGTCCACCGTCCACCTGTCCACTGTCCACCCATCCACCATCTACTGTCCACCCCTTCATCCATCCACCCGTCTACCTGTCCACCATCCACCCATCCACTGTCCACTGTCCATCATCCACCCATCCACCGCCTCTGCTGCCACCTTCCTCCCCCCAGCCAACCGTCAACCCTGCCCGATGTCACGGGGATGCCTGGGGTCATCTGGGCTTTTCCACGCAGGCGTCATGGCAGCCCAGAGCTGCCAGGCCCTCCACGGGATGTGCACCAGCAGCCACGACTCCTCTGAAGAGGGAAGTGGGTGTGTCCACGAGAAGACTGGGACACAAGGGCTCACAGGGCCAGCTACTGAGCACTGAGCACTGACAACAGAGGACTGAGCACTGAGCACTCGGACTGAGCACTGAGCACTCGGACTGAGCACTGGGATGAGTGCTGAGCACTGGGACTGAGCACTGAGCACTGGGCACTGGAACTGAGCGCTGAGCACTGGGACTGAGTGCTGAGCACTGGGACTGAGCACTGAGCAAGGGGCACTGGGACTGAGCGCTGAGCACTGGGACTGAGCACTGGGACTGAGCCCTGAGCACTGGAACAGGGCACTGGGACTGAGCACTGGGACTGGGCACTGGGACTGAGCGCTGAGCACTGGGCACTGGGACTGAGCGCTGAGCACTGAGCACTGGGCACTGGGACTGAGCACTGAGCACTGGGACTGAGCACTGGGACTGAGCGCTGAGGGCTGGCCCTGTGAACAGAGCCAGGATCAGGGGCCACGCTGCCCGGGTAGGGGGTCACGGGGCAGTGACGAGTTCTGGATCTCTGGGGAGGGGCACTGCTGTGTGTGCCAAGCCTGTCTGACCATCCGTGTGGGCTAAATTAACAGGAGTGATGACAGGTCTTTAACACAGTCCTGGAAAAATGCAAACCGGGGGGCTGGCTGGCATCCCATATGGACGCCGGTTCAAGTCCCAGCTGCTCCTCTTCCAGTCCAGCTCTCTGCTGTGGCCTGGGAAAGCAGTGGAGGATGACCCAAGTCCTTGGGCCCCTGCACCCACGTGGGAGACCAGGAGAAGCACCTGGCTCCTGGCTTCGGATTGGCCAATCTCTGGCTGGTGCAGCCATTTCTGTCTTTCCCTCTCTGTCTGTAACTCTACCTCTCAAATAAATAAAGTCTTTATAAAATGCATATTGGGAAAAAACTGTGCATGGATTTCACTAAAAAAGTTTGTGCTAAAGTGAATTTATTTTTTAATTCTTTTTTGCACAGCCTATCCACTGGTTCACTCCCCAAATGTCCACAACAATAGGGCTGGGCCAGGCCCAGACCAGGAGCCAGGACCTCTGCCTGGGCCTCTCCTGTGGGTGGCAGGAAGGCGTCACACTCCCAGGGCGTGCACTTCCAGGGAGCTGGGTTCCGAAGTGGAGCCGGGATGCAGCCCGTGGCCAGGAGGCTGAGCGCTCACTTCAGCCGAGCACCGAGAGCTCAGAGTGACCAGCGGCCATCAGTGTGTGGAGAAGGGCCCTGATGCTACCTACGAGGTGGGCGGGTCTTGTGCCCCCCTCCCCCGCCCGGTGACAAATCCAGCTGTGCCACAGGGGCTGCAGCCTGCATTCCAGAAGCCGCATCACCGAGAATTTGTGTCAGAGAGAGTGGTTGGGAGGCTTCTCCTTCACACCATCCCACGCCCACGTGCGTTCCCAGCAGGGAGGGAAAGCCTGAGACAGCAGTTCACAGGGAGCCTCGCTCCTCTCAGGGGCTGCAGCTCTGCACAGCGGCCAGCTCGGTCGGGGGCCAGGGACCAGGGAGCCCCAGGCAGGGGGAGGCTGGTGGCCGCGGGGCTGCTCCGGTCCTGCTTCCCCCAGGCTCCACCCCCGAGCTCCCATCCCGCCATCCCGGATGTCTCTGGGGATGCAGAGGGCCTGCCAGGCAGCTGAGCAGTGGTCATGGCATCCCTCTGCCTCCTGTAGGAGCCACCGGTCGCCCTGTGCCTGGAGTCCACTCTGCGTCTCTCAAGCTTAACGAGGACAAGAGCAGCACGAGGACAAGAAGGCAGCAGGAAGCCGGGGCTGGGGGCGGGGGCTCCGCCTGTGCTGGGTGTGGGCGTGGGAGCCAGGTCAGGGTGGGAGACTTCAGCCACCTGTGCTGACTCGGCATCCATTTGAAACATCTACCCCTTACCCCTTCCTCTCTCTCTCTCTCTCCCTCTCTCTTTTACATAGAACCTGATGCATTTATTGTAACCCTAGGAAGCAAACTGAAGAAGTCTCAAAAGTAAAATAATGAGTAAGAACAGGATTAATAAAGAAACTGAAGTTCATGTTAGCACTTCGTGGCTGTTTAATCCTGAGTAGAGCAGTTAGTTTGAGGTCATTGAACTTGAAGTTTTGCTATTTCTTTTTTTTTTTATAATAAATAAATAAATAAAGATGTATTTATTTATTTGAAAGGCAGATTTACAGAGAGGCAGAGGCAGAGAGAGAGAGAGAGAGAGAGAGAGTCTTCAGTCTGCTGGTTCACTCCCCAAATGGCTGCGGAGCTGCACCGATCCAAAGCCAGGAGCTTCCTCCGGGTCTCCCACATGGGTGCAGGGGCCCAAGGACGTGGGCCATCTTCTACTGCTTTCCCAGGCCACAGCAGGGAGCTGGATCGAAGTGGAGCAGCCGGGACTCGAAGTGGTGCCCATATGGGATGGCGGCACTGCAGGTGGTGGCTTTACCCGCTATGCCACAGCATCGGCCCAGCTATTTCTTAAGGTATGTAACACACTGAGAAGACATTATTCAACTTTTCCTTTTGTGAAAGATTCCAAATAAATGTTGGCTAAATAAGCTTGCAGTTAGCAGTTACACATGCAGGGACATTTCACGTATTGATCTGTGCAAACAGTTTAAGTACTGAAGGGCGAAAGTGAACCTGAGGCAGAGCACGCACAGCGAGGGTCTCCTCCCCCAGCAGGGGCACAGCGAGGGTCTCCCCCAGCAGGGGGCACAGCGAGGGTCTCCTTCCCCAGCAGGGGGCACAGCGAGGGTCTCCTCCCCCAGCAGGGGGCACAGCAAGGGTCTCCCCCAGCAGGGGGCACA
The DNA here is from genome assembly GCF_964237555.1 of Oryctolagus cuniculus. NCBI lineage: Eukaryota > Metazoa > Chordata > Mammalia > Lagomorpha > Leporidae > Oryctolagus > Oryctolagus cuniculus. The sequence continues at coordinate 2,149,316 of NC_091446.1, read as the reverse complement.
GCGAGGGTCTCCCCCAGCAGGGGGCACAGCGAGGGTCTCCGCCTGAGCAGAGAGAACAGTGAGGGTCTCCCCCCAAGAAGGGGGCACAGCCAGGGTCTCCTCCCCCAGCAGGGGGCACAGCAAGGGTCTCCCCCAGCAGGGGGCACAGCAAGGGTCTCCCCCAGCAGGGGGCACAGCGAGGGTCTGCCCCCAAGCAGAGAGAACAGCAAGGGTCTCCCCCCGAGCAGAGAGAACAGCGAGGGTCTCCCCCCAAGCAGGGGGCACAGCGAGTGTCGCTCCCCCTCCTCGTGGAGGAGCAACACAGGACCCTGCGCTGTTCTTTCGTCTGCTCGGCCCTCCCCGGGTTTGCTGCTGGTTCTTCCCGGGTTGGCTACTATCCCTTCCACCTCCGTGGAAGGGCAGTTCCCCCTGGCCACATTCCCCACTTCCGCAGGGGAGCGGCACACCGCCGGCCGGCTCTCTGGGGGCTGCACGGGTTCCCTTAGATGTTCCCCATAGATGTTCCTGGTGCATGCCGTCTCTCTCCTCCTTTATAGTCCTCCTCCGCCAATCCCAACTCGGCTGAGTACGCTGCTCTCCAATCAGGAGCAAGTCCTACAGTTAATTGGTTGAACTGGAGGCAGCTGTGCGGAAGCTGTTTACTTCTCTCCCAGCGCCATATTGTGGGAGAGCAGATGCATAGAATAAGTCCTAATTCGAGTAACTTAGTCTAGTCCGGATTGCTCCCCACAGATCCCCCTTTCTTTTTATTTTTTGGCGTTGATACGCGCCTGTCTTCGGTGTCCCGCAGCACACACTCTGCTGTACTTGCTAGAGTTGCCACAGGCTCTTACAAGTCCTATCAATCAGGAAAACCGAATCCGGGTCCTCTCTTCGCCATTGTGAGGAGGTTTTTAGGCGCTGATGCGTGCCTGTGTTCGGTGCCCTGCAGCGCATGCTCTGCTCTGCTAGAACTGCCTGCAGGTGTTTACAAAACCTATCAGGCAAACCGAATCCAAGCCTTCTCATTGCCTTTTTGTGGGGAGGCCTTACTGATGTTAATTCGTGCCTGTCTTCAGTGACCTGCGGCTAGCCGCCCAGGTGCTCATCGCCTCACTAATCGGGCAGACCGAATCCAAGCCTTCTAATTGGCATGTTGAGGGGAGGCCTTATTTTTCTCTATTTCTCTATCTCCGGGCATTCCTACCTCTCCCATTTCACTTCTATCTTCCAGCATTCCCATTTCTCTTTTACTTCACTTCCAAACTTCTGTTTCTCTTATCCCTGCGGCTTTCCGGCACCTCGCCCCGCCGGCGGGTTCCCGGCTCTGCGCCGCTTCAGCCCGCGCGCCTCTCTGCGCGGCTTCCCGGCTTTGCGCGGTCCGCGGTCTCCACGCTTAACCCTTTCGCGTCTGAACCACGGCCTACGCCAGCGTTCCCTATCTATTCACGCCCCGTGCTCTCTCTGCACGCGGCGGCTTCCGCGAGTAACACAGCGTAGCTTGCGTCTCCGCCACTAGGATTCAATCTAAGTTCCCCGGGCTAGCCTGGCGAATTCAACCCAGCGTACGTCTCCGCCCCACGATCTGGCTTCCCGTCCTTTGCTCCCCGGGCTAATCAGACGGATCCCAATCTGGCTTGCGTCTCAGCTTCTGGTTTTAACTTTTCGCCCCCTATTCCCGGGCTAACTTGAGAATCCCAAAGTGGCTTTCGTTTCCGCCTTGGCCTGCCCCCCGCGGCTTCAATTTCCCTAACATTTTTCTCTACCCGGTATGTTTCCCCAAGCTTTCCTCCAACGATATTCCTCCCTCATTTCTCCTGGCCTCTCCCCACAGTCCGCGTCCGAGTCTGTTTGTTCTAGCTTTCACTTTCGCTTTCGACCTTAGAGATTTCTCCCAGCTTCCCCCCGTAGTCCGTATCCGAATCTATGCCTAGGCTTTCAACAGCTTCCTCCGGCACCTTTTTCGTCCGGCTTTTCCCTAGGCTGTTTGCTAGTCTCTCCGATAATTTCCCTAGGCTCTTTGCTAGTTTCTCTCCCCGATATTTTCCCAGTTCTTCCCTCCTAGGTTTGCTATCCGTCCTAAGTTTCCTATCCGAGTCACGGCACCATTATGTCGCTCCCCCTCCTCGTGGAGGAGCAACACAGGACCCTGCGCTGTTCTTTCGTCTGCTCGGCCCTCCCCGGGTTTGCTGCTGGTTCTTCCCGGGTTGGCTACTATCCCTTCCACCTCCGTGGAAGGGCAGTTCCCCCTGGCCACATTCCCCACTTCCGCAGGGGAGCGGCACACCGCCGGCCGGCTCTCTGGGGGCTGCACGGGTTCCCTTAGATGTTCCCCATAGATGTTCCTGGTGCATGCCGTCTCTCTCCTCCTTTATAGTCCTCCTCCGCCAATCCCAACTCGGCTGAGTACGCTGCTCTCCAATCAGGAGCAAGTCCTACAGTTAATTGGTTGAACTGGAGGCAGCTGTGCGGAAGCTGTTTACTTCTCTCCCAGCGCCATATTGTGGGAGAGCAGATGCATAGAATAAGTCCTAATTCGAGTAACTTAGTCTAGTCCGGATTGCTCCCCACAAGCGAGGGTCTCCTCCCCCAGCAGGGGGCACAGCGAGGGTCTCCCCCAAGCAGAGGGCACAGCCAGGGTCTCCTCCCCCAGCAGGGGGCACAGAGAGGGTCTCCTCCTCTCCCACAGGGACTCTCTGGCCACCGATGACTTCATCCACGCTGCTTGACGGGTGGGCGACGTTCCTGACGCCCTGGCCCTGCCCTCAGGAGGGCTCGCTCACTGCCACACCAGCGAAGACCCCAGAACACACAGCTCGTATTCCTTGCCAGGAGTCCACCCTGGGGACCAGGCACAGCCGGGCCAGCGCAGCCCTCGTCCCTCCGGCGGTGCCCACCCTGGACGCTGCCCACACGGGGCGCTGCAGCACTCGTAGAAGCCGTTCGCGGGCGTGTTGAAGCTGCAGGAAGGGAGCGTGAGGATGTTCGCACGTGGGACGCGGCCCTGCGTGGAGTCAGCATCTCCCAGGCAGCTGCCCCCCTGGGCACATCAACACTTCTTTCAGCCGCGGATACTTCCGGTTGTGACCTGGCGGGGATCTGGTGCTCCTGGGGCAGGCGCTGCCCCTGCTCCACGACCAGCCCCTTCCCGCGCCGGCCCGGCCTGCTGCCCCCGCTCCCTCTCTCCTTTCTTTAATCTTTTACTTGGGGGGAGGGGGAGGTTGGGGGTTGGGCTGGGAGCCATGGCTGGTGTCTGAGAGATTCATCGAAGGCTTTCCTGGGGCAGTTTTGCAAAAAACAGAAGAGTAGAGAATTTAGGGACCGGATGTTTCTCGTAAAATACGGTAACGAAATCACCCCAAGTGCGAGCTATGGCTTTCGCACCACCTGGGAAGGCGCCCTAGCCCTCGGAAGAGTGTGTCTTTAGTTCTAAGATCTTCTAATACTTGCACCAGTTTTAACGGATTCTCCCCCACTGGGTTGAAGTCTTTCTCTGAATCATACTACGCGCTGTCCCGAGCATGATGGTGTGACAAACGGGGTCACGAGGCACATTTCCATTTTCCAAATGGGCCTTTCAGCTGGGGCTGCAGCCGCCCGGCACGGCCGTCAGCCTTCAGAGTGACTGGGCGGCAGGGCCGGGAGAGAGAGCGCCCCGTCCAGCTCACAGCGGCCTGCGGCCTGGGGTTCCTCCCCTCCACACACCAGCCTCACGGAGGCCGGGGGGCCTCACCAGGCACACAGGGTCTGCCCTGCTGGGGGCTGGGCCCTCGGCTGGCTTTGGCCTTCGCAGACAACAGTCAGGGCAGCCGGAGGTCCTGTGGGCAGGGGCTGGGGGCCCCAGATGCCGGGCCTGCAGCAGTCACCCGCGCCACGTGGGGTTGTTTCTGGATTGATTTTGCTGCCTGGCTATGCACACTCTTCCCCAGGACTTGCCCATAGTAACGCTGTCTAGTGGGGCTGCTGATGTCTCCCTTAAGAGATGTTAATATTCGAATAAATTGTTCTTAAGGTGCATCTGCTTGGGAAATAAACTACAATAAGCACGCGATGGTGCCCCGTGGAGCACAGTGCACATCACAACACACAGAAGGCTGTGGGACACTCGCGCCTCGGCGCTGACTTGCCCGGTGCCTTTGGAGAGAGCACCAGGGCTGCCTTGCCATGAGCTGCAGTGTTCCAGGGGTCGGGGCAGCCTCGGCGGTGTGTGGGGGTGGGGGTGGCTCGCAGGGCCCCTGGGGAGCCCCTGCAGACGGAGGCTTCTGGATGGAGGCCGAGGTGCAGACCCGCCTCCCCTCTGGGGCTGCCGTCCTGCCTCCCTCTGGCCCAGGCGGACCCCCAGCAGCCCTGGAGGGGGACTGTGCAGCCGGGCCTCTCTAACGGTGGACGCCACAGGCACAGCCTGATCCAAACCCTCACCTCACCCAGGAGCGCACGTGGGGAGCGCAGGTGATGGCCTCGGTCTTAACTGAGAACAGAGCTGTTCCATGCCCCACCCTCGCCAACCTTCTAAAGCTGGGAACTCAGCGCTCCCAGACACAGAGGTGCGTCCCAGCCCTGAGGCTTCCAGGCTGTGAGGCCTTCAAGAAAGTCGCCAGGGGCTGGGGTGAGAATTGCCCCCACTTCCGGGAAAAACGGGATGCAAAGTTTCTCTTTTTGGCGCACCCCAAAGAAGAAGGCTGTGTCCAGTTCCTGGACCTCTGAGGCTTCAGCGCCCAGGGAAACCTCGTGTGTCCAGTCCTGCGACTGAGGCGGCTCCTGTGGCAGAGGGCAGGGCGGGGTGGTCCCTGGCCAGGACACCAGCCTGGCTTGCTTGGGGTCAGCAAGCAAGCAAGGGTCAACGCTCAAACCAGGGGTCAACAGGGCTGGCCAGGCACTCAGAGCCTTCCCTTCATGGGACACACACCCTCAGAACCATTCCCACCCACATCTGCTAATCATGAGGGCACCCAGGGCGCCAGACACATGGGGTGTAAGACACTTGGCGGGCGGGGTCGTCACCATTGCGTGTGTGCTGTTCCCTGTGCCCTGTGCCTCCCTCCTCTCCTGCACAAACCTCTCTCTGGAATCGATCTCATCTCACTGCAGGGCCAGCCTGGCAGGGCCCCACCCTATCCTCCACACCCAGCTGAACATTCTGGAACCAGCTCTTTCCTTGGGGATTCTTGGCTTTTCCCAGGTCCAATGGCAGTGTCTTCCCCTCGAGGGCTGCCTGTGTCTTGTCTGTGGCCGACGCTCAGGGGAGAGTTCCTAGACGCAGAGAGCACCAGGGAGCACCGTGCCCGGCAGAGACGCGTCATGCGCTGTCCCTCCTCCCTCCGGCCAGGGTTAGGAACGGAAGCAAAGCCGTAAATGAGGCAGACCCGGAATCCACCTGGCCGGCCACGCGGAAGCCAATGCTGGCCACAGCTGCACTCGTGGCTGCTGCGGAACTCCTGGTGGTGGTGGTGCAGGGGGCAGTGAGTGTCTCTCCCCACGGGGACTGGCTTAGAAGTGTTGCATGGTTCCGCCGCTGGCCCAATGAGGCCATGATCCAGAGCCTCTGCTGGACGTTGGGATTTTTTTGCAGGAGTGCTAAATAGTGCTTCTTAACCCTTTCTAGCCACAAACTGTGGTAAGAAACAGATTTTACACTGGAGCAAAACTCACAGGAATAGACTGTGTTCCTGGACACACAGGTGTCACCTTGAAATTATCTCTGGAAATGCTGACTCAGAGCCCAGAGTCTGGGCATCTCGGCAGGCTCAGCAGGGACTGGTCCCCGCCCATCACCCCTCAGCACCTCCCCTGAGTCACATGTGCTATTGGTACCATGGGGGCTGAATCTGATTTTTGTTAAAATGTCTCTGTGCTCTGCAAGCTCCCCTCGATGGCCTGGAAAGCCTCCTTTTGTCCCGAGAGACTGTCCCTGCCTGCACCCTGTACCCCACTCCCTGCTCCCTGTCTGGGGTCCCTTTGCCCCCATGCATTACGCGGATCCTGGTGACTGTCTGACCCCCTCTCCAGCATCCGGCCCCTGGAGGCTACTGGGGCCAGTTACCAACACCTGCTAACACCAAATATGAACACTGACCCTTGTGTGCATGTGAAACAGAAACCGGGGGTTTTGGCGAGGGTTAGAGGAACTGCTGTTCATGCTTGCCAATAGTTTTCCTCTCTGGTGTGGCCCACAACCATCGCTTCGGTCCTGCCCTCACTGTGCTAAGGGGGCAGCAGCCCGGCACCCAATCCCAGCAAAGCAGTTGCTGGTGTTTTGGCATAAGTCAATTCGGGCAGTTATACGTTTCTGAGGCATAACTGCCTAGAACAAGGCAGCAGGCGGGTGCATTCGCAGGTCTTGCTCTGTGAAACTCTAAGAGCTGCACCGCCCCCCTCACCTGGTTCTGGAGCCCCTCCAGGGGCTGGGATGAGGTCGTAGCACCAGGGCCGGCTGTTCTGGGAACCACAGACCTGGGCACAGAGCAGAACAGGGACAGAGAAGGCCCCCACCATCAGGTGCCAGTCACATGCTCCTCATTTAAGAGCAGTGAACGGTGAGTCTCCCGCAGACTCCCCAAGGTGCCTTGGCTACATCAAGTGCACACGTCACCCAAGATTCAGGAAGAGTCTGAATCTGGATTCCCAGGCTGGGGCCCTGGCTCCCGGTGTGACTGAATTTGGAGATGGGACCTTGAAGGAAGTAATTCAGGTCAAATGAGGTCACAGGGCAGAGCCCTTGTCCGATAGGACTGGTGTCCTTAAAGCACGGAGGGGGACATAGACACACATGCAGAGGAAGGAACCCAAGAGGACACGGAAGAAGCGGCCATCTGCAAGAAGACAGGCCCTGCCAGACACCGGGGCTGCCGCACCCTGACTTCAGAGCTCCAGGATCCAGAGCTGTGAGATAACTGGTCATTCGGAAACTGGGCAGCATAAGGCCAGTGTGACCCTGGTGCCCACTCTGACCACAGGTCCATTAGCCTGGTGCTCCCTGGGCCCTGCTCCTGTAATAGCTCAGGAGACAAATGCTCTGGACCTGTTAGTTTCCTCTGGCTGCCATCTCCAGCTGCCACCAAGCAGGTGACTTGTGGCTCCTTGGAGGGTAGGGTGTGGTGAGGTCCCCATCTGCGGCTTCCTTCCCTTTCCCTGGAGAGAACTCACTGTTAGCCTTTCTCATAAACCACAACAGCCTCTAAGTTCCCTACTTATCTGGCTGTATCTTCAGTTTCCTTTGTCCTGAAGGAGACTGTCCCTGAATGCAGACTCGGGTTTTCCTTCGAGAATGGACTCGTGGTTCCACTGCCCGCCGACATCCATAGGCCTGCTGAGAAGTCGGCAGTCCTGCCCATGCGTCCTGGCCCCTGGTCCACTTTTCCTCGTGGCTCTGTGAGGTTTCCTCTTCCTTTTTTTTTTTTTTTTTTTTTTTTTTGAAATTTGATTACAATGCTTAGACACAGATTTCTCTATATTTTTACAACCAGGGTTTGCTGTGATGCTTGAATCTCAAATTTCTGTGTTTCACCAAATTTAAGAAAACTTTGGTACACTCTATCTTCAAATACCTTTTCTGCTCCATGCTTTGTTTCCTAGAGATTCTATCTCTGGATCTTGTCCCACATAATTGTTCCCCAGGGCCTGCTCATTTTTTTAGATGATTTTTCTGGCCAGCGCCGCGGCTCACTAGGCTAATCCTCCTCCTGCGGCGCTGGCACAACGGGTTCTAGTCCTGGTTGGGGGGCTGGATTCTGTCCCGGTTGCTCCTCTTCCAGTCCAGCTCTCTGCTGTGGCCCGGGAAGGCAGTGGAGGATGGCCAAGTGCTTGGGCCCTGCACCTGCATGGGAGACCAGGAGAAGCACCTGGCTCCTGGCTTCAGATCAGCACTGTGTGCTGGCTGTAGCAGCCATTTGGGGGGTGAACCAACGGAAGGAAGACCTTTCTCTCTCTCTCTCTAATTCTGCCTGTCAAAAAATTATTTTTCTGTTTATTCCTCAGATTGGATTTTATCTATATTCAAGTGCACTCAGTCTCCCCCATTAAATCTGTTCTGCTGTTTAAACCAATCCCATGATTCCTGAATTTAAAACATTTATTTTTTCAGTTCCAGACTTTCCACTGGTTCTGATTTTTGTTTCTATTTCTCGGCTAGACGTCCACATCTTCGCAGCCAGATTGTTTTCTTTGCTTCACTGAGTGGACTTACTTGTTCTTGATCCGTCAACATCCTGGTGCTCTCAGGATTGTTCTCAGCTGACTGACTTCCCTCGTGGAACTCGACCACGTGTTCCCGGTTCTCCACTGGTCAGGCCATCGCAGATTGCATCCTGAATACTGGAAATGCTACATTGTGGCAATTCTGGATTTTATTCTAATAAATGATGACTTTTTTGCTATTGCAGGCAGTTGACATGTTGAAAATCCAGGCTGAAAATTCAGACTGAAGTGTCAGCTCAAATCACATTGAGATCTTTTATCTTAAGCCACACTGCTCTGAGTCTGCTGAAATCACCTGTGTCTCAAAGGGTGGGCAGAGACGTGGGTATGTTTTTTTCTTTTTGTCTGGAATCTGAAGTTTTTGTACTAGTGAGGTAGGTCCAGTTTCCTTGGCCACACCCATGCGCTTGTTTCTAACGCTCAGGTGTTTCTGTGCACCTGTCACAAACCTGGGGGTCCCACGACCAGGTGAACGGGTTGGGGTATGAAGGGCCAACACTCTCCAGGCTGAGGGCAAAAGCAGCTGGGGGCAAACCTGCTCGAGTTCATTAGCTTGGGGTTGCCAGGAGCCGTGAGTACCACACAGACTGGGTGCTTACCCACACCAACACGTTCTCTCCCAGTTGTGAGGGCCAGAGGTCCAAGATCAAGGCGTTCGTTTGCTCATGTCCACTGAGGCCCCTTCCTCAGCTTGCAGGTGGCCACGGTCATCCCTGACCTCATTATCTGTGTCCCAGTGTCCTCTTCTCACAACGATGTCAATCATATCCGATGACCCCAGTGACCTTTCAACTTTCCTCACCTTGGAAGACCCGGTCTCCAGATGGCCAGGTTCTGCTTTCCCCTTCAGGGATGTGGGGGGCACAATTCAGCCCCCACAGCATGGGGTGCCCTCGGAGCCCTCGCTGTGGGACAGCTGAGCAGAAACGCATTCGGGTCTCGTCCTCGTGGTTTTCACGGTGCTCACACGACCCATCTTACTTTATCCTCCCTATGACCCAGAAGGGATCCCCGACTTGACCCCAAGCCACACAGCTGGGAAGTGAATACGTGGCCACTCATCCAGTGCCCACTCCACGCTGGCCACCCTTTACCTGGGTTAACTTCGTATAGATTATTCCAGTGGATCTGTGTGACGGCTCTTGCTGTACCGTAACAAAGTGAGACTGAGCCGCTGAAAGCTCAAACTTATTCCCTCTCGGTTTGCAGGCTGGGAGTCTGAGGCCAGGACGCCAGCAGGGCTGGGTTCTATGGCTCCTCCCCAGCCTGCAGACTGACTCCTCACGTGTCCTCCCACGTGGAGAGGGGGGAGTGAGTGTCCACTGCTCTCTCCCTGCTTGACACGGGCAGCAGCATGGCTGGATCGGGCGCCCTGCGACTTCACTGACCCTGAGTATCTCCTTGTCTCCAAACAAGGTCTCCATGGGGACAGGGCTTCAGCATACGCATCTGGGGGACACAAGTCAACCCCTAGCAACTCCCCTGCATCATGAGCCCAGGGGGAAGCAGCTGCAGAGCTGGTGAGTGACAGAAGTTGGGTGTGACACAGCTGGGGACAGAGGTACGGAGTGACAGACAGTGGGGGATACAGCGAGCAACAGAAGTAGTGAACGATAAGTTGTGGGGGACATGGCCAGTGAGGGGCAGAGCTAGAGTGTAACACAGTTGGTGACAGAACTATCCAATGACAGACGCAGTGAGTGATGCAGCCAGTGACACAGCTAGAGAGTGAGTGACACAGCGAGTGAATGAGTGACACAGCTAGTGACACAGCCAGTGACACAGCTAGTAAGTGAGTAACAGTGACAGTGAGTGACACAGCGAGTGACACAGCGAGTGACACAGCCAGTGAGTGACACAGCTAGTGAGTGACGGTGACAGTGACACAGCTAGAGAGTGACACAGCTAGTGAGTGTGACACAGCTAGTCACAGAGGTAGTGAGTGAGTGACACAGCTAGAGAGTGATAGAGTGGCAGAGGTAGTGAATGACAGGTAGTGACACAGCTACTGAGTGACAGTGACAGTGAGTGACAGAAGCAGTGCGTGACAGAGCTAGTGAGTGGCAGAGGTAGTGAGGGACATAACTAGAGGGTGACAGAGCTGGAGTAACACGGCTGGGCGTCCACCCCTGTGGCCAGCCTGTCTGACCAGCAGCCCAGCTGGGGTCTGGAACTCAGGGCTTCCTGGTGAGTTGGGGGCACCTTCTCTGCCCCCAGGACCTCCCAGGACTGGACGACGATAAGCCACAGTCAGGGCAGTTCTCACGCTGGAGGGCAGCCGATGGCTCTGTGGCCCTGAGGCCTCGTGTGGGCTCCCCGCAGTCCCCACAGCCTGAATCGGCAGCAGGCAGGTCCGCCTGGAGGTCGTCTGGGCCGTTTCTGAGCCCTGCCTGGTGCCTCCACTCCAAGGGGCGCAGCCCTGTGCCCATCAGCAGCTGACAGCCAGGGGGCCCCTGTAAGCTTGCCGCGTTTCAGGGGTCTGGGTTTGCCAACCACAGGGGGGCAGCACGCAGGGGCTCAGTCTGGGCTGCGGCTCACGGCGGAACGTGGTCTGAGTTCCCCGGGCAGGAGACGCGGCACACGGCCTCTCCCGTGGGCCCTGCCGGGGGTTCCAGGAAAGAGCGGTGCCCAGCACGGTCTGCAGCCTGTGGGCCTGTGCTGGGCACCCAGTGTCCCTCAGCCATCGGCGTCCTGCATGGAGTGGGGTGTACACAGGATGCAGGGGACAGAGGGCATCGAGGAGCGCCCTTGGGCGGTCAGCAAGGCTGGGGGCAGACTGAGGGGCCGGGCGGGTGGCGCCCTGTGCACCACGGGAGGGGAAGGGCGGTGGGAGCGGCTTGGCATCAACGTGCAGCAGAGCCGGGCTGCTGGTTCCGGGCGTTTAACACATCACAGAAGGTTCCCGGCTGAGCCCTGCTAACTCCGCCCAGCCGCACCCACCCCACTGTCTGCCTCAACAACACCGTGGGGAGAACAGCGCGGCAATCTCTTAACCACCGCTAATCAGAGGAATCTGATAAAACTGCAGATTCACAGAGGGGTCTCCCACACCCGCATTTCCTCAACTCCGTCCCTAGAACAAGCTGCTTGACGCCCAAGGGAGAGCAGCCAGTGCTGTCCTTTGTCCTGAGGGTCCAGACACACCCCTGGGGGGTGGGGCGCCCGCCGCGAGGCCACCTGCAGTGCGCATCCTGGAGAGGACGGGGGTGAGGGCGCACCTCGCCAGGCAGTAACTGTAGCTCACCCGGCGCTGGGGGCAGAGTCACAACAGGACGATGTGCAATTACAGGGACAAAAATACCCCAAGGAAATCAACACGGGACTTATTAATATCAGACCCATAGGTGACAACTGTCAGACAATCGGTCAACAAGGGGCCTGGTGTGTGCTGATCCCGGCTAACCCGTCCTGATCTTTATGAAGGGTCCTTCTGGGGGGTCCAGATCTTCACATAGGAGGGGCAGACCCTTCCGTTTTATTAGCAGCTAAGCTCTTTATACTTTTACCATATTGCAGTAGGTTGGAAGTCTAAGCTTTATTGTCTTATGTTATTGAAAACCCAGATTCCGGCAGGCTTCTCCCTCAGGTCAAGCTCTGGCTGCGAATACATTCTCATTTTTCCATGTACAGAGACCGTCTGGAGAGGGGCAGAGAAAGATTATGACTGTAATATACTTAAATCCAATTTATTTGCCTGGCCAGAAACTTGCACGCTCCACAATTGCTTCCTACCCAAGATGTTGTCTTTAATTCTGTCGTGACAGGGAGAAACATGCGTCGGCGGCTCCCGGCAGGTGCAGGTGCAGAGAGAGACCCGAACCTCACGGCGCCCAGGCTGGCGGGTGACAGGTGCGCCCAAAGACGGGCCCGGCCCGCGGCGGAAGTTTCTGGCTTGCGGTTCAGAAGTTCTCGTTTCTGTATCAGATTTGTCTTCAGTGTACGTCGCTGACAGGAGGAGAAACGCACCAGCTGGGTCACTGTCCGGCCAAGCCCACCACAGCCCTGCGGCCCCTCGCTGCTGTCTCACTCCTCCAGGGGGCGTCTGTCTCCTGCGTGGCCCCTGCTCGGAGCCTGCACCCTCCTGTCCTGAGCTTGCTAAGCTCGTGCTAGCGTTTCTCCAGGCCTGGGAGGGCGATGATTTCAGGGGATAATTTTCCTAATTTGCGTTTGGTCTTTGAAGTGCTGAGGTACCAAGGGCAGAAAGTGGGGTGTGGGCAGGGTCTGGCTGCCTGGAGGGAGCCCCAGCACAGCCTCTCCCGCACCTGCACAGTGACGCCTGGCACCTGCCTGGCCTTGGGCTGCCCAGCTAACGGAGTGAGGGCTGGGCTCCCTCCTGGTCATCCCGCACCTGCACAGTGACGCCTGGCACCTGCCTGGCCTTGGGCTGCCCAGCTAACGGAGTGAGGGCTGGGCTCCCTCCTGGTCATCCCGCACCTGCACAGTGACGCCTGGCACCTGCCTGGCCTTGGGCTGCCCAGCTAACGGAGTGAGGGCTGGGCTCCCTCCTGGTCATCATCTGCAGGCCCTGGCTCCAGCCTACGCCAGCACAGCCCAGAGCACCCCCATTAAACACCAGCTGTGCAAGACTGCTCGGTGGTGAGGGACACGGAGATGGCAGCCCTGACGGAGGGGGTGGGCGGGAGGGCTCGGATCTCAGGCCAGGGCGAGCGGGCGCAGGACAGCCTTGGCGATGCCTGCAGGATGACCAACTTGCCGCCATCTGCCTGGGGCTTCAGGGGTCAGCACGCAAGTCCTGCACCCCTGGAGCCCCCAGGAATGGTGAAGCAAGCCCGGCCCTGTCTGGGAGCCCTGGGCATCGGTCAGCACCCTCCAGAGTAAGACGGCACAGCAGCAGACGCACAGATACGGAGATGGAGTTGGACATCGCGTGATGCCCGGAGCTGACAGCTCCTGAGATCTGGGGCCCAGGAAAGCCCGTGGTGGGCTTCCCCTGCAGGCCCCAAGCCCCGAGAACCAGGGGAGCCGATGACTGAGCCCCGGTCAGTGTCTGAAGGCAGGAGACCCAGGAGTGCCACTGTCCAGGGCAGAACAGACCACGACCCCACCCGAGTAAGCAGACCGCAAACCCAGCCTTCCTCCATCTTGTCACGCTAACCGGGCCCTCAGCAAATGGGATGACACATGCCCATGCTGTGAGGGCCATCTCCCCTGCTCTGTCCACACACTTAAAGCAGACGCACCCCAAAATAACATCGACCAGCTCTCTGGGCACCCTGCAATGCACCCTCCCCCCCGGCCACCAGCCTGCTCCCGGGCTGGCTCCTCACCATGCATGCGGACGGGAGGGTGGCTCCTGCTTCTGGGACCCCTCGCTGCTTCTCACACACTCTTGCCTGGGTCCATGGCCTTCCCCAGGGCACTGTGGAGGCCTCAAAGGAAAGCCAGAGGGGGACCACCGTGTGCTGCCCCCTGTGGGCCCTGGGGACCATCACCCAGTCAGTACAGACGTGGCACAGGAGAAGCTGGCTTGCCTGGGAAGCTGAATCCGAGGTCAGTAGCGGGTCTGGAGGTGCCCAGCTCCGGGCATTCTAGACTGTCAGGGCCCGGGAGGGTGCTCGGCTCGCGCTGCCCCGCTCCAGGGGGTGAGCGTAGGAGCGGGCTGGGTGCTCCGTGCCCGCCAGCCTGCCGCCCAGCAGTCAGAGCTCCCTGGAGCACGCCGCAACTCTGGCTTGTCCCTGCCTGAGGACGGAGCAGTCCGGTTGCCGTGGCGGCCGGATCTCCAGGACGAGGGCCATAGCACAGCAACTTTGTGGACGGCTCGGGGAGTGGGGTGCTCGGGCACTGGTATCTGTCCTGGAACAGCACGGCAGTGTTTCCTCCCCCCTCCCACCTGCCCCTCGCTCCCTCATGCTGGGAAAGTACCCTACTCACAGGAACCCAGGGAGACGAGACCCCAGCAGTGGCTCCAAGGGCCACAGCAGCTCCCAGAAACTGCACTGGCCTCCCGGCTCAGGGGAGCTGAGCGCTCAAAGCCACCGGGACCAGCCCTCCAGGCCAGAAGCCACTCAGCACAGCCCAGTGCTCTCCCGTCTGAGCCCTCACCTATGTCACACGGCCGATGTTGGCGATTATTTTTTTTTTTAAGATTTATTTATTTATTTGAAAGGCAGAGTTACAGAGAGGCAGAGCCAGAGAGAAAGGTCTTCCATCTGCTGGTTCACTCCCCAGATGGCCACAACGGCTGGAGATGTGCCAATCTGAAACCAGGAGCCAGGAGCTTCTTCCAGGTCTCCCACGTGGGTGCAGGGGCCCAAGCACTTGGGCCATCCTCTACTGCTTTCCCAGGCCATGGCAGAGAGCTGGATCTCAGGTAGAACAACCAGGACTTGAACTGGCGCCCATATGGGATGCCGGAGTCGCAGGTGGCAGCCTTGCCCGCTACGCCATAGCGCCGGCCCTGGAGATTCTGTCCTTGAGGCTGGTTTCTGCAGGCCTCTCCGTGCTGGGAGCCGTAGCTGCTCAGAGCCACATCCTTCCCACCGACGTCCGGCAAGACGCTGAGATAAAGCAGGGGGAGAAACGCAAGGAGGGAAGGGGCGGTGGACGTCACGGCCCTGAGGAAGTGCGTGCGGCGGGGCCTCCACGGTGTCAGGGGTTCCCACCCTTTTGCTCGGTTCCCGTCAGTTCCATCAAAGTCCCTCAACAGCCAGACACCGCTGAAGCATGTCAGGGTGAATCGTCACAGCGTGGGTTTCCTCTGACGACGCTGGGGAGAATCCTTAGGCGGGTGAGAGCAGACAAGGTGGCAGTCAGCCCTGTTGCCGCTGGGGCACCTGCAGGCTCACTTCCCGCCCTCTGCTTCTGCGTGTCTGGATTTTCCATTTGCTTGTTTGGTTTTTAGAAACTGTGCCCGTTTTTGTTTTAAAGATTCTTCTTTATTGGAAAGGCAGAGAGACAGGCACAATGAGATGCCCCATTCACTGGTTCCCTTCCCGTGTGACAGCTGGGGCTGAGCCAGGCCGAAGCCACACGCTGGGAACTGAATCCAGGCCTCCCACAAGGGTGACAGGGAGCCAAGTGTGTGAGCCGTCGCCTGCTGCCTCCCAGGGGTGCGTGAGCAGGGCGCTGGAACTGGGAGCAGTCAGGACTCAGCTCGGGCATTCTGACGCGGAGTGCGGGCGTCCCGAGCAGCATGTTAATACCCCTGCTGCTGTGGCAGAGAGGGAAGGGGGAGGGGGAGCCAGCAAGGGCCAGCGCTGTCCTCCGGCGGGAGCCGGCCACCACTCCTGTATGGAGACCACTCAGGGGCTGAGGACGGGACACTGGCAGTTGCCCAGATGGCCCTGGCAGGCGGCAGCCAAGGCATCAGGGGACAGGCTGGCCTGGGTTGGGAGGCCCAGTTGGGTCCCAGGCTCCAAACCAGCCCTGCCGGCAGCTATGAACCTCCCAGGGATCTAGGAACCCTGGGGGAGGGGGACAGGAGGAGGAGGAGGTGAGAGCCTCGCCAACCACGCCTCCACCCAACTCTCTCCCCGCTTTGCTTCTCCTCCCTTCTTCCTGCCAGGTAGACTCCTGTCCAGCCAGGGCTCCCAGGGAGCCAGGACCTGCAACACCACGGGGACCCCTGAGGAAGGGGCTTCCCTGGGGACAGCTGTCTGGCTCTGGCTGCACACAGCGAGCAGAGGGGCTCTTGGGCTCTTCTTTTTTTTTTTTTTCTTGTTTGGCTTTTTTTTTAAAAAAGGATTTATTTATTTATTTGAAAGGCAGAGTTACAGAGCGGGGATGGGGGTGGAATATGAACCTTCCACCTGCTGGTTCACTCCCCAAATGGCTGCGATGGCCAGAGCTGGGACTATCTGGAGACAGGAGCTAGGAGCTTCTTCCGGGTCTCCTACGTGGGTGCAGCGGCCCAAGCACTTGAACCATCCTCCACTGCTTTCCCAGATGCATTAGCAGGAAGCTGGATCTGAGGTGGAGCAGCCAGGACTCGAACCAGAGCCCATATGGGAGGGAATCCAGCACTGCAGGTGGCAGCTGTACCTGAGACGCCACAGCGCCCGCCCCCATGCCGTTCTAACCCAACCAGGCCTTGGAAGGCAAGTTGCCAGCCAGATGGTGTGGTGGGCGGGGCCGGATGGGGCCTTATCTGACCACTTGTCCTCCCCAAGGAGGACACCCCTGCACCCCAGGAGGCCTCCAATGGCGTCTGGAACAAGAGGTGTGAACAGAGGCTGGCGTCAGTGACTGAAACACCCAGCTGTGTGCAGTGTGCAGGGCTTGGCGGGGGTGGGGACACTGGGGTCTCTACTCAGTGAAACCTGGAGCTCAGGTGCACCCCCGCCACTGCCTGTGGCTGACGTCCGCAGGCCCTGTGCTCTCCCTTCCGCCTTCGAAGGGGCCTCCAGAGGCCAGCGCTGGCTGGAGGTGGACGCAGCGCAGCCCTGGGGCAAGTTCTGGACGGACTCGGCGGGAGTCTGGTTTTCCTGGAGGGCAGGGGCGGCTTGGTCCCCAGCCCAGCAGGGCCTCGGGGACATGGGCTCCTCCCTGCGGGCAGGCAGCCGCGGGGGCTCTGGGCCGGGGTCACTGCAATCGTGGCTGCTACCAGAGCCTTTGGAAATAGAAATTAGACGGCACAGGGCCGCATAGGCACCGGACGTCGCCCGGCTGACGCAGGTGACCGAGGCCTCCACTCGCTGAGCCCCGCCGGTGGCCCTGAGGCCCCCACCTCCTACCCACCCCTCCTCAAGAAATCGGCTGTGGGCGGGGCAGCTGTGCTCAGCCTCTGGCGTTTTCCACTGGAAGCAGAGATTCCAAAAAACAAACGCAGCCAAGAGAGGTATCACGGCAGCACGGCTGACCATGCCCCCGGCTGACCACGCCCCCGTGGCTGGAAGGCACAACTCAGAGTCGCCACCACTGTGGATGCACAGGTGGCACCTGTCCCACTGCTGCCCCAGCCTCTGGTCCCATCAAACTCCCCCCACCCCGTCCCATGGGCGGTGGGGGGCGAACAGTCAGGTGCTGGCAGCCGCAGAGTCGACTCTGGGGGCGTTTCCCACGGCTCTGCTTTGGTGGTGAAGTGAGCGGAAATGTGCTGGGGAGGGGCTCTTGCCTCCCATGGGGTTTGGGAGGGGCACCCTTGGGTTCCTGCTGCCGGGCAGCCCCACCTGTCCCCTTCCAGCGGGCACAGGTGCGGGTCCCCGGCTGAGGCACGCAGGCCAGACCTCCCCACACGGCCTTTTAATTACGTGTGACACCAGGAGACCCCCCACCCCCGCAGACGGACAACGCAGGGTGACTGCAGGGAATTCTTCATAACCCACTGTGCTTCCCCCAAGGAGTTTCACCACCATTTGATTTAATTTTTAATTTTTACATTTTAATCAAAAATAGATCAAATGGTGGTGGCCCCTCCTGGGAAACATCCTTCAGACAGGAGGCTGGCCACGGAAAGCGGCTGGCTCCCCAGGAGTGGCAGATGGCGCCGCCACCCCCACCCAGCGAGGCTGTGGCTCCCACCTGCCGCAGCCCCCCACCTGCTTTCCACGCAGACACAGAAACGCATTTCACCGTGCACCTGTGAGCGTGGGGCCTCGGATCTCTCAGGAAAGTGCCACTTACGTCATGTGGGTGGCCTGCTACCCTCATAGCCAGGCGGGGAGGTGGGTGTCGGAATCCACACCTCGGGTGTGAGTGTGCACGTGTGCACACCTGCCTATGTTCCGTGCTCTAACCAACACCAATCTAATACAACTGTTCAGCTCCAAGAACAGGCGCGCGTGTTTCCAACCAGGTCCACAAGGGGCACCTGGCTCCACCCAGCACCGCTGAGGCTGCCCGGACCCTTGCCGACACCAAAGTGGGCGCCGGGGCAAGCGTGCGTTCGGCAGCCTCTCTGGGCTGTGTTCTCATGTGGAGACAGGGCTGGGATGGACGCGGGGCGTGGTGCTGGGGACGAAGAGGCCTTTGGAGGGAGGAGGCACGGAGGTGCTGGCTGCACCCGAGGAGGGTTTGGGAAGGGCCGGTTTGCCGCTATGTTCCTGAGGCATGGGAAGGAAGGGCCGTCTGTCCGTCCCTGCTCACACGCTCAGCTTCCACACGGGAAGTCGCAGGGGCCGAGTGCAGCAGGGGTCGAGTGGGGCAGGGGCCGTGTGCGGCAGGGGCCGAGTGCTCCATGGAGACACCCACGGGGGCCCAGGGAAGTGAGGCCTCCAGGGAACTCGGTCACTGTCAGGTTCCCGGGGCCACCAGGTAGCCCCATGGCTATGCAAGCCACGTTTGCTTTTAAAACATTTTTATTTACCCATTTTTATTTATTTTAAAGGCAGAGAGAAAGGAGAGAGACAGAGATCTTTCATGTGCTGGTTCACGCCAGTGCTGGGTGAGGCCGAAGCCAGGGGCCGAGGACTCCATCTGGGTCTCCACCCGGGGCAGGGACCCACGTGGTTGAGCCACCACCTGCTTGCCTCCTAGGAAGCGCATTAGCAGGGAGCTGGAATCGGAAGTGTGCCAGGGCTCAGGCCCCGGGCGGTCAGGCAGGGGGTGCAGGCGTCCTGAGCAGCGGTTTAACTGCTGTGTCAACGGCCGCCACACAGAGCCCCGTTTTCCCACTCCTGGGCGGGAGGAAGAGTGGGGGAGCCACTTTGCTGATCTATCTGATTCCTAACTTGGAGGCCCTGACCAGCGGGGGAATGCAGCCGGCCCCCGGGCTCCTGCGCTCCATTTCTCTGCTCTGTCCCACATGCCCACCTAAGGGCTGCTCGTTCTGTCCTTTCCCAACCAGAGCGCGGCACGATGGCCTCCCAGGTGGAGAGGGTGCCGTCCGGAGCAGGGCAGCCCCAGGAGGGTCGGCTTTCCTCCAGGCGGAAGCGCCCAGGGTCCGCTGACCTCGGGCAGGGGTCAGGGGCACAGAGCGCTGAGAGGTGGGGCCCAGGCAGAGAGCCGATGCAGGCTCTGGGCTCACACCACGGAGGCTGGGGGTCACTGACAGGCAGGAGCTTTGTCCAGCTGCCAAGGCGACGATTCTCTCACTGCAACGTGAGGGCAGGCACTCCGCTGGGAAGGCCAGTCTGGGTTTTAGAATTTGAGGACTTGTCTAAAGTAACAGCTGGGCGCGTTCCCGTGAAGGGTGACGAGAGAGAAGGATCAGCTGAGGAGGCAGCACGGCCCAGCACTTGGAAGGGGCCGCCCCTCTGTGGTGAAGTGACCGGGGGATTTAAGTCCCTTCTCCATGATTTCTGTGTGTCCAGGGCTGCCCCCATCAGCCGGGAACCACGGGCTGGGGCTGGAGCCACAATCAGGGCGCAGGTGGGGGGGTCTGCCGGGGGTTTCACGGCGCTCTACGTCTTGACGTCGAGACGGCGCAGGACTCTGCAGCGGGTAGGGACGCAGGCCGGCAGCCCCTGTGGGCGGCTCCCACCCCTCACCCACACCCAGGCTGCTCCCGGCCAAGAGTGGCTGTGGCTCCTGAAGTTCTGCAGCTCCTTGAACTTGATTCAAATCACCTGTGGGTGCGCACGGACCGCCACCCCCTGCAGCCCCTGGCCTGGGCGCCCGGGAACTTGGCCCAGACCGCGGACACGCCCGGCGGAGCACTCTGGCCTCCCGCTCAGGCCCAGCCCCCCGGGTGCTGCTGCAGCCCAGGTTTCACAGCCCCGACCTCCCGTCTCACAGCTGACTTGGCTGCAGCTGCCTTGGGGGCCCTGGCAGTGGTCTCGGAGCTCCGGTGTGCAGGACCCCCGGCATAGTGCATGGAGGTGTAATTGCACTACGGCTTTCAAAGGTAAAATAAAATATATTTTCAAGATTTACTTATTTTATCCAAAAGGCAGACTTACAGAGATGCGGAGAGAAAGAGACAGAGGTCTTCTATCCGCTGGTTCACTCCCCAAATGGCCACAATGGCTGGAGTTGGGCGATCTGCAGCCAGGAGCCAGGAGCGTTCGCCAGGTCTCCCACGTGGGTGCAGGGGCCCAAGGACTTGGCCCATCCTCCCCTGCTTTTCCAGGCACATTAGCAAGGAAGTGGAGCAGCTGGTAGTCGAACTGGCGCCCATATGGGACGCCAGCTTTGCAGGCAGTGATTCAAACCACTACGCCACAACGCTGGTCCCACGTAACACATCTTTGTATCTCGAATAAGAGGCATCCAAATTAAGCAGTCAAAGAACTGTGACTGAGCTAACTCTGGTTGAGCTAACTCTGGTTGCTAAGTTATTCTAAGGGACTCGGATACAGAGAGCAGTAGCCATGGAGACAGCTCTCGAGCACAGAGAAGGCTCAGGAGCCCCTCGTCCAGGGTCCACCGGCTTTAGCACTGACCTTGGCCAGGGGTAGTGGTGTGGCCTTGGCCAGTCGCCTCCTCCTCTCCAAGATGGATGAGAGGACCTGTCCGGGGCGGGGGGGAGGGGGTCTCCTGAGCCACCGTGAGCAGTGCATGCAGGACACAGCCAGTGCGGCTGCCGTCTCAGAACTCAACGGCACTGCTAAGTCAGTGTCCTCCTTATTCACAGTGAATTTTTGGAGGGACATTTTAAGGAACGTTGGCTAAACAATACGACCAAAACAAACGCCCAGCGCTGTCCCCAGCACGGACTGTTCGCCCTCCCTGGTGTTCGCGTGTGCTTTTGGTCAGGTTGTGACAGCTGCTGCTGACGTGGCCGGGGGCCCCGCAGTTCCAGCCCCCACCCCGCCCACTCCCACAACACCCTTCCCACAGAAGCCACTTCCTCCTGGGTCCCACATGATGCTGGGAGCTTTGGTGGGGGGGGGGAGGGGTGGTTCACCCAACTCTGCAGTTTGAGCTCCTTGAGTTGAGGGGAGTGGGGTCTGTGCTCCCCACCCGGTCCACAGGCGTGACCCCAGGCCCCTTGGAACCAGGCGGCCCAGCTACAGGCGTGGTCTCTGGAGGGGGCTGCGAGCGCTGAGGCGGCCTGACGCAGTCCCCATGGTACCCACGGCCCCAGCCAGCTCCTGCCGGCTGGCTATGGGGGACCGTGCCTTGGTTCTACACAGCTCTTATGATCAGTTTCCCTGTGCCTAGCTAGTCACATCAGCTGCCTCTTGCAGTATTAGAAGCTATTTTTTATAAATATACGGAATTAAAGTAAAAGATTAGACCTGGGCGCCCACGGGTGACGCCGGTGGCCGGCTCACCTTCCTCGCTCTCCCGTGGCCCCGGTGGCCCCGTGGGTAAACAAAGCACTGGTGCACTGAGACTTCCTGCACCATGAACACGTGTGCTCTAAGGACGCCCCGTGCTAGCTCAGCGGAATGCAGGTGGAGCCGCCGGCAGCCAGATGCAGTCCCCGGCCCTGGGGTGCGCTCAGGCTCTCATGGATCCTGTAAACCAGGGAGTGCATGTCGGGGGCAGGCACCGATGTTTTGCAAAAAACCTAACTTCTCCAAGTCTCCAGGGGAGCACGGAGTGCGGCCCTACGAGCTCTGCAGCTGCGGGGTTTGTGCCGTCGGCGAAGACGGAGACCGTTGTTCACAGCGTTCTAGGGGCCACGGAGTCAGACCCTCCGTGGGCGCTGGCGGCAGGAGTCCCTGTTGAACCTGAGCGCCCTGGCCAGCTGCGGGGCTCCACGGCCGCCGCCGCAGGCTTCCCTGGGGCCTGAGCTTTCGGACAAGGGGTCCCGAGTGCATCTGTCAATTACTCCGGATGCCAGTGAAACCACATCCTAAGTGGAACCATCTGGAAAGACAAGGGGGCTTTGTCCAAGTCCCCTCCCACTCCGCCAGGGGGCTTCCCCAGAATCTGCTCCAGGAGGAGCTGCCCCTGCTGTGGCCCCCTGGGCTGGGAGGAGCCTCCCGGGCAGGGGGAGGCAGCCCTGAGCCCCACTGGACAGAAGGGGAGCGAGCGACCCTCCCTCCCAGCACCCCCGTGGGTCACGGCTCCTTCAGTTTCGGTTTTAATTCTGCTGTGAGAAGGGCACTCAGCCTTTGGACTATCCTTCTGACAGACTCGAGACGTGCCGTGAACACGGGGTTGGTGTCCATGGGGGAGGTGCTGTCCAGCAGGCTCTAGAATGCGTCTCTCTGGGCTGACCTATAGAGCCCTGCCCCCAGCCCAACACCTCCATTCTAGACTCTGCCTGTATGGGTTCCCCCCACCCTTTTTTTAAAAAAATTTCATTTATTTATTTGAGAGGCAGAGTTACAAAGACAAAGGTCTTCCATCTGCTGGTTCACTCACCAATTGGCTGCAACGGCCGTAGCTGCGCCAATCCGAAGCCAGGAGCCAGGAGCTTCTTCCAGGTCTCCCACGTGGGTGCAGGGGCTCAAGCACCTGGGCCATCCTCTACTGCTTTCCCAGGCCATAGCAGAGAGCTGGATCTGAGGTGGAGCAGCCAGGACTCGAACCAGCACCCAAATGGGATACCGGCACTGCAAGTAGAGGCTTAGCCCACTGCACCACAGCGCTGGCCCCAGGCCTCTGCACTCTTACCGTCCAGGTGTGAGTGAGCCCACGAGGATTTGTCCTTCCGTGCCCGGCTTGTCTCAGCACTGTGTCCTGAAGTCGATCCACGCTGTCACCCATGGCAGAATCTCTTCCTCTTCTAAGGCCAAGGGATTTCCCATTGTGTGTGTTTGTGTGTGTATGTATGGTGTTTGTGTGTGTACGTATGCGTGGGTGTGTTTGGGGTGTGTGTGTATGTGTGTGCATATGTTTGGGGTATGTGTGCATGTTTGGTGTGTGTGTATGTGTGTGTGTATGTTTGGTTTGTGTGTATGGGGTGTGTGTATGTATATGGGGTGTGTGTATGTATATGGGGTGTGTGTACGGTAGGTGTGTGTGTATATGTTTGGAGTGTGTATATAGGGTGTGTGTGCATGTATGTATGTTTGGGGTAAGTGTATGTGTGTTTGGTGTGTTTGTGTGTGTACGCTTGGTCTATGTGTATCTCTGGTGTGTTTGTGTGTGTTTAGTATGTGTGCATGACGTGTGCATCTGTTTTTGGTAGGTGTGAATATGTTTGGGGTGTGTGGGTGTTTGGTGTATGTTTGGTGTGTTTGTGTGTATGTTTGAGGTGTGTGTATGTGTGTATATTTGGGGTGTGTGTATGTATATGTGTTTGGGTGTGTGCATGTATGTATGTGTGTGTTTGGGGCATGTGTGTGTATGTTTCAGGTGTGTATGTATGTGTATGTCTGGTAGGTGTGTGTGTATGTTTGGGGTGTGTGTGTGTGTGTGTGTGGTGTGTGTGTTTGGTGTATGGTGTATGTATGTGTATATGTTTGGGGTATGTGTATGTTTGGGGTGTGTGTGTTTGGTGTGTGTGTATGTTTGTGTGTGGGGTATGTATGTGTATACATGCATGTATCGGGATGTGTGCATGTTTTATGTGTATGTGGGGTATGTATGTATGTGTGTTTGGTGTGTTTGTGTATGTGTTTGGGGTGTGTGTGTACATTTGGGATATATGTGTGTATGTTTGGGGTACGTGTGCGTGCACCGTATTTTCTTCAGCCACACCCAGGTCACTCCCACATCGTGGCTGCCATGAGCAGCGCTGCGGTGAACATAGGAGTGCTGTCTCTTCCCGACGGTGGCTTCACTCCCTTGCCCGTGTACCAGGAGTGGGCTCACGGGGCCACAGCCGTGGTTGAGAGGACCCCCGTCCTCCTTCCACAATGGCCACGCAGGTCTACATTTCCACCAAGAGCACACGAGGGCTCCCCTCCTCCACCTCGCCCACACTCATCTCCTGTTGGTTGACAGCAGCATCCTAACAGGTGTGAGGTGGGATCTCACTGGGGCTGTCGTTTGCATTTCCCAGACACTAGTGACATGGGGCATTTTTTTTTGTATACCTGATGGAGGCATCACACTTCCTGATTTCAGAACGTATCACAGCGGCCGGTGTTGTGGTGCAGCAGGTCAAGCCGCCTCCATGGCGCAGGCATCCCACGAGGGGCGCCGGTTCCAGTCCCAACTGCTCCACTTTTGATCCAGCTCCCCACTAATGCACCTAGGAAAACAGCAGAGGGTGGCCCGAGTCCTTGGGCCCCTGCACCTGTGTGGGAGACCCAGAGGAAACTCCTGGCTTCTGACTTTGGATCGGCCCAGCTCTGGACTTCTGGGGAGTGAACCAGCCGATGGACGAGGAGGGAGCGGGGAATCACACTTGTACACCACACCTGACAGAGGGCTAACTCCTGAAACACCTCAGGAACTCACGGTCCATCAGCAGAAGAGAAATAACCCGATTAGGAGCAGGCTAAGGGACTGAGTTTCCGTTCTCCAAAGAAGACACGCCCGTGGCTACAGGTCGTTTTTGATCGTCAACGAATTTCAGGAATTGGCAAAGTCATTTGTGCTCCCTGAGGTGAGATTTCTTCCGCAAATTCCAATTAATTATTAAGAGGCTGGTCAAGAACATTTGAAAAGATTAAGAAATTCGGATCGTCACTGACTTAGCTCTCCTGAAACACAAGCACCTGGGCCTCACAGAGGAGCAGCCACAAAGGCCACGTTAGCTGACGGGTCCACGGGTGGCTGACGGCTGTGTCTTTTTAAAATAATTTTATTCTCTTTAATCAAGGCAGTTTAAGAGATCAAACGTGATTTGATTTGCTTTCGTGTGATGATTTTCACAGGCGTAAACTCAGACGTCAGAACAGAGATCTGGTGCCGCGGAGCTGGGCACAGCACTCGCTGGGTGCAGCACGCGTGTAGGTGCCGGCCCCGCGTGCGCCGGCCGCTCTGGTTCCAGGGGAGTGAGCTCCCCACCAGGCGGCAGCATCAGGAGACAGCTGCACGGGAAGACCGGACGTGGGAGTAGCAGGCGCAACCGAGACTGCTCGGGACGCCGGCTCTCCCGTGCGAGTGCCTGGGTTTGAGTCCTGGCTCCGCTCTGACTCCAGCTTCTTGCTAAGCGGCACCTGGGCGGCAGCGGTGCTGGAGAGTTGGCTTTCTGCCACCCACGCTGGAGCCCAGAGCTCCAGGCTCCTGGCAGCAGTCTGGCCCAGCCCCCGCTCTTGTGGGCATCCGGGGAGTGAACCTGTGGATGGGAGATCTCTACGACTGTCTCTGTGCCTTTCAAAGAAATAATTTTAGAAGAGAATGTGTAAGTCACTGCTAATATAAAAAAGAAGCGTGAACGCCTCCAGAGCAGGTGAGGGAGAGCCTGGGCCTGCGCACGGCTCCGTGGTGACAGCCGCCCTGTGGGGAGCACGGGCTGAGAATCTGTACCCGGACGGGCCACGGTCAGTGAGGAGTGAGAGGAGACGATGAGGGGACAGTTCTCCCCCTGCCCGTTTAAATTCTGGGACAGGCACTTGACACAGCAGTCAGGACGCCGTTTAGGACTCCTGAATCTTGCACCAGAGTATCCGGTTTGAGTCCCAGCTCCTCCACTTCCACTCCAGCTTCCTGCTAGTGTGCACCCAGGAGGCGGCAGGCGATGGCCGACATACCTGAGTCCCTGCCAGCCACCTGGGGGCCTCGACGGAGGGGCGCGGTCCTGGCTTCAGCTGGCTTGGCCCTGACAGTTGCAGGCATTTTTGGAGTGAACCAGAAGCTGGGAGATCTCTGTCTCTTGTCTCTAGCTCCCTCTTTCTCTCGGCCTTTCAAATAAATGAAAATAAAAATTTACTTTAGGGGTTGGCGTTTGGCCAACTGGTGAAGGTACCTGCGCCCCACATCAGAGTGCCTGGGTCAGAGTCCGGCTCTGGCTCCCAGGCCCAGCTTCCTGTGACGCAGGCCTGGGTGGCGGCGGCAATGACTCAAATAAGTGGGGCCCTGCCATCCATGTGAGAGATTAAGTTCCTGCTCCCAGCCTTGGAATGGGCCAGCCTAGCCCAGCCCCAGCCACGGTGGGCGTCTGTGGGGTGAACCAGGGGATGAAAACTCTGTCTCTCTGTTTCTTTCTGTTCCTCTGCCTGTCAAATAAAAAGCTTATTTTCTTGTGACAAAGTATCTATGACACTTATGTTAATCATTTGTGTATGACTGTAGCTTAGTGGCATAAAGTTCATTCGCACTGCTGTGCAGGGGCCCTGCCACCCACTTCAGAACCTTCTCACCTCCCCCAACCGAGTCTGCTCCCACTGCCCGCTCCGCGGCCTTCCACGTTTGCACCAGGACAGCCCAGTCTCCCTGCCAGGCTGCAAAGCCAGAACAGGGAGCACCTGACATCAGCAGCCAAGAAATCTTCACCAGGTAGGCCTGGAGGGCACCCGATGGGCCGGCAGCTCCTGAGGGTCCTTTGATGTCCAAGGGATCAAGAACCCCAGCTGCGAGCTGGAGGCAGCAGGTCGAGAGGAGGCTGGGATGGCAAAGGCGCCTCTGCCATGGACGGCTGAGAGGCCTGGCTCCAGCTCCTGGCCCTGGGCCCTGGACTGCATGGGTTCTGCAGCCCTGGGCATGTGCAGCCACTCCACATGTCAAACGCGTTGTTCTCTCCAGACTCCCACAGCGAGCTGTGACACAGGCACTACCGTTCTCATTTGGGGTCACAGAGCAGAGGGCTGCTGAGCCCAGGCCCGTCAGCCTCCAGCCATCCACGCCTCGGCAGGTGGAGGCCAAGCTGAGGTGCTTTCTGGGCTGGCACGGAAAACTGTCCAAGCTCTTCCAGAGAGCAGGATGCTTCCAGCGGAGAACCAGGGCCTGGCCCACCGCCACACAGCGGCTTCTTACTGAACCTCAAACGATTCCCACAGTGTGCCCTGCACCAGCGCCAGAGTGTGGGCATCTCCTGGAGGCTCACTGGGAATGCAGAGGCCTGGCCCTGCCCCAGACTTGAGGAGTCGCACTGTAACCAGCCCCTGCTTCCCCCCCGCACCCCGTGACCCACGTGGTCCAGGCCCACGGGGCTGAGGAGGCAAAGGCTGCAGTTGGAGAGGCTGGGTGGGCTGGACCCCAGGGCCTGACCGCTTGACCGCTAATTCTGCTCCCTGGGGACTGAGGGTTCATGTGATCCTGTCTGTGGGCCATGTTGCTAAGATCATGCACTAGGCAATGGTAAACAGCAACTGTAGGAAGTCACCTGGCACCGTGGTTACAAGCGAGAAAGATGCCACAGGACCTATACCGACAAACTGGGAAAAGTCTCCCAAGTGCTCAGTCTCGGGATTGCAAAGCTACTCCCTTCTTGTCCCACAACAGATCAATAAATGCAGAACAAATCCAACCAATATTTTATTTGGCTTTTACTTTTGAAATCTGACTCAATGATCTGGAAGAACAAAGTAGTAAGAAGAGCCAGGAGGGGGCTGGTGCCGCGGCTCACTTGGCTAATCCTCCGCCTATGGCGCCGGCACCCCAGGTTCTAGTCCCGGTTGGGGCGCCAGATTCTGTCCCGGTTGCTCCTCTTCCAGTCCAGCTCTCTGCTGTGGCCCGGGAGTGCAGTGGAGGATGGCCCAAGTGCTTGGGCCCTGCACCCATATGGGAGACCAGGAGGAATCACCTGGCTGCTGGCTTCGGATCGGCACAGTGCCAGCCGTAACGGCCATTTGGGGGGTGAACCAACGGAAGGAAGACCTTTTTCTCTGTCTCTCTGTCTCTCTCTCTCTAACTCTGACATTAAAAAAAAAAAAAAAATTAACTTAAAAAAAAAAAAAAGAGCCAGGAGGGGCCGGCGTTGCGGCACTATGGGTGAAGCCTCCGCCTGTGAGGCCGGCATCCATAGGGGCGCCAGTTCCAAGACCTGGCCTCTCTGATTCCAATCCAGCTCCCTGCTAATGCACTTGGGAAAGCAGAGGAAGATGGCCCTAGTGCTTGGGGTTGGGGCCTGCACCTGCCTGGGAGACCTGGAAGAAGCTCCCGGCCCGTCTTCAGCCTGGCCCAGCTCTGGCTGTTGCAGCCATCTAGGGAGTGAACTAGCGGTTGGAGTCAGCGTGGCCCCGCCCCAGCACTGCAGGCATCTGGGGCATGGACCAACAATGAGAGCTCTGTCATTGTGCCTTTCAAATAAATAAAGTAAAATAAAATAAAAAAACAATGAAAAGATATACGTCCCCTGGAAAATAGCAGGCAAGGATGGGAGGTTCACAAAAGCAGACACACGGGGCAGGCAGGGATACCAGAAACGTAACGCGTAGCATGCAGATGACAACGATAACCGCAGCCAAGGTCAGACTGGCAAGGATTGAGAGGAAGACTCGCAAAAAGTCAAAATTGAATCCTGACTGCTCAAGCTTCTGTGTCAACGGCGGGAAACCCAGAGGCCAGGGAAGCCCTTGACCTGCAGACGTGGACCTCACTGGACAGAGGGATGGATGGAAAGCCCTTGACCTGCAGACGTGCACTGGATGGAGAGATGGACGGGAAGCCCTTGACCTGCAGACGCGGACCTCACTGGACAGAGAGATGGACGGGAAGCCCTTGACCTGCAGACGCGGACCTCACTGGACAGAGAGATGGACGGGAAGCCCTTGACCTGCAGACGCGGACCTCACTGGACAGAGAGATGGATGGAAAGCCCTTGACCTGCAGACGTGGACCTCACTGGACAGAGAGATGGACGGAAAACCCTTGGCTGACAGACGTGGACCTCACTGGATGGAGAGATGGACGGGAAGCCCTTGACCTGCAGACGTGGACCTCACTGGACAGAGAGATGGACGGGAAGCCCTTGGCTGACAGACGTGGACCTCACTGGAATTCCAATTCAAAAGCAGCTGCACAAAGCAAAACAGGACAATCACTTGTGAACCAAGGAAGCACGCACACGTCTGATCAAAGGCTGGATGTTTCAGGATCTCAGGGATGACTGTAAATGTTGCACCAGGAGCGGTGATCACAGTGTGGTTAGCTTTCTAAATGCCTTTGTGGGAGAGACACACTGAAATAATTACCAATGAAACAATGTGATATTTGCTTCCCACACAGGGCTTGTGGGGGGAGGGGGGAAGCAGAGCAGGTGGGGACAGAGCTAAAGCAGAGGTGCTGGAGCTGGACAGGTGCTAAAGGGATGCTGGACCATGTGTTTTCCCTTCTTTTGTGTGTGTGTGCAAAAATGCTCCAAGGTGGGACACACACACGGAAACACACACACACACACACACACACACGTATCCTGCCTAGTGTTGTTGAAGAGGAAGAAACCTGGGTTCTTGGTACCACCGTTCCAAAGAGCAAAAAACCTTCTGACTCAGAAATTCAACATCTAGAATGTACCCTTATGACCATAACTAAAAAACTGTACAACAATGAGTGCAAGAATGTTTATATAGCAATTTTTGTTTGGGCAAATAAATAGGTAGGCAGGAAGAA
This sequence comes from Oryctolagus cuniculus, assembly GCF_964237555.1. Classification (NCBI taxonomy): domain Eukaryota; kingdom Metazoa; phylum Chordata; class Mammalia; order Lagomorpha; family Leporidae; genus Oryctolagus; species Oryctolagus cuniculus. The sequence continues at coordinate 2,119,964 of NC_091446.1, read as the reverse complement.
GGAAAGAGGTGATCGATAGGTGATAGACTCACAGATAACAGTAGGAGGATCCCACTAAGCTGTGTGGTACATGCCATCTTACACGTTAAAGTGATCATTTTAAGTATGCAACTGATCACACAGATAGGAATAAGTGTCAAAGGGATCACATAAATAAGACCAAGTGTCTGGTAATAACAATAGATATAATTAAAAAGGAGAGAAGGATCCAACATGGGAAGCAGGCCACGCAGCAGACTCATAGAATGACAAATGCCCCAAACAGTACTCTGACCTAAGAATCAGCCCTTAAGACATTCAGATCTGGCTGAAAAGCCCATGAGAGCATTTCAGGCATGGAAAACCAAGACACAATGGCAAAAAATGATCTACATGAAGGATCTCTGTGAGTTGAGATCCCAGTGGAAAGAATGGGCCATCAAAGAAGGAGGTACCTTTCTCTGAATGGAGGAGAGAACTTCCACTTTGCTTATGGCCCTGTCTACATACTGACAGAGTTTGTGGACTCAAAAGGCTTCCATAGCCTTGGCAGCTCATGACAAGAGCCTTGGGTGATCACTAATATCATAAATAAGAGTGTCAATTGTTAAATCAACAAGAGTCACTGTGCACTCACTCCCCATGTAGGACCTCTGTCCTTAATGTGTTGTACTATGAGAATTAACAGTCAAGCTAGTCTTCAAACAGTACTTTATACTTTGCGTGAGTGCAAACTGTTGAAATATTTACTTAGTAGAGAGTTGGTTTTCTGTATATAAAGATAATTAAAAATGAACCTTAATGAAGAATAGGATGGGAGAGGGAGTAGGAGGTGGGATGGGAGTGGCAGTGGGAATGGGAGAACAGGTATGGAAGGAAGAACTGCTACATTCCTAAAGCTGTACCTATGAAATCAGCATTTATTAAATAAAAACTTTCTTTATAACACTCACTAGGAAGAGAAGCACTGTGGCATTCCCGGTGGATGCAATCCCGTATAACTGTTTACAAATGGTAACCTGGTATGTTTTCATTGGCATGCAAGTTGTGCACGCTGTTAACACTGGAAGTGTATGTCTATGAGTATGTATGTTCACAGGTGGTAATTTTTCTAAGATACACATAAAAATGTTAACATAAGTTACTTTTAAGTAATGGGATTGTAGAGTAATTTTTATTTTTTACTTATTTATTTTAAACATTTTCTTCTTTAATAAGTAGGGTGTCAGGTATAATTCTTTAATGTTTTAAAAGTAAATATGGAAATAAACTATATGTGTATTTAATTTTTACATACTTATCTGAGAGGCAGAGACAGAAAGAGGCAGGTAGATAGTGGGTTCCTGTCCGCTGATTTACCAAATGCCTGTAACAGCCCGGAATGGGCCAGGTTGAAGCCAGGAGCCAGGGACTCAATGCCGATCTTCCGCAGGGCAGAAAAACCCACGTCCTGGAGAGTTCATTGCTGCCTGCAAGAGTGCCCATTACAGGCACTAGGCACTGGAGTCAGAAGCCAGGGCTCAGTACTCCAATATGGGTAAGGACATCTGAACCAGTGTCTGCACTGAACCCCTGCCCCTAAGCTGAGATAGAGTGAGAGAGCGAGCCAGACAGAGAATCTCATTCCCCAAATGCCCACAATAGCCAGGGCTGGGCCAGGAATCCATCCCAGTCTCCCACGTGGGTGGCAGGGACCCAGGTACTTGAGCCATCACCTGCTGCCTCTCTGGGTGAGCATCAGCAGGAAGGTGAAACAGGGACCGGAGCCAGGATTCAACCCAGGCCCTCCAGCATGGGATGGGAGTGTCCCAAACACTCATTCCCCAAAATTGTACTTTTAAAGGCAAAACATTTCAGGGCCTGGCACTGTGAAGTAGGAAGTTAAGCATCCGCCTGTGGTACCAGCATCCTATATGGGCGCTGGTTTGAGTTCCTGTTGTTCCACTTCCAATCCAGCTCCCTGCTGATGGCCTGGGAAAACAGTATAAGATGGCCCAAGTGGGCCAGCACCGCAGCTCACTTGGCTAATCCTCCGCCTGTGGCACCGGCACCCCAGTTTCTAGTCCCGGTTGGGGCACCGGATTCTGTCCCAGTTGCTCCTCTTCCAGTCCAGCTCTCTGTTGTGGCCCGGGAAGGCAGTGGAGGATGGCCCAAGTGCTTGGGCCCTGCACCTGCATGGGAGACCAAGAGGAGCCTAGTGCCTGGCTCCTGGCTTCAGATGGGTGCAGCGCGCCGGCCATAATGGCCATTTGGGGGATGAACCAATGGAAGGAAGCCCTTTCTCTCTCTCTCTCTCTCTCTCTCACTGTCTAATTCTTCCTGTCAAAAAAGAAAGAAAGAAAGACAGAAAGACAGAAAGACAGAAAGAAAGAAAGAAAGAGATGGCCCAAGTGCTTGGGCCCCCGCACCCATGTGGGAGACCCAGAAGAAGCTCCTGGCTTCAGATCTGCCCAGCTCTGGCCGTTGCAGCCACTGGAGGAGGGAACCAGTGAATAGAAGACCTTTCTCTCTCTCTCTCTCTCTCTCTCTCTCTCTCTTTTTCTCTCTCTCTCTCCCTCTCTCTGTCCATATCTCTGTCTCTCAGGTAAATAAATAAATCTTTATAAAAAGGCAAAACATTTCAAAAGATGTTAAGGTATCTTTGTTAACTATTTACAATGCTTTTGAATCTTCTGAGAGTTTTTGTTTCTGTGGTTTAAAAACCACCATAAACTCAAACTGTGAAATTATTAAAGTGTGCTTTGACAGTTTCAACCCTGAGCAAAAAACCAAATAATGAGAGATTATAATTAAAGAACAAACGGAAAACTTATCTAGTGGAGGTGCACACACTAAATGCCTCCTGTTTCCTCAGGCATAGAAGACATCTTTCTCCCCTATTCTGACAAGAAGACAAAGAGAAGCACTTGAAGGGGGTAATCCCATTTCACGCTCCTGGTGGGGTGCGCTGAGCCCACTCAGGGACACCCGCAGGTCCTGCCTGTTCGCTCGGCTGCTTTAGCACCTGTGGTGCGGACAAATTAACCTGGCAGGGACAGAGCTGTGTGTGAGGGGAGGACCTGGGCCCTGGGACGAGCGGGACATGGTGCCCGCACTGCAGTCCCAGAGGCGGAGCCTGCTCTGTATCCACCTGCATGCTTCACAAACAGCTACTCTGAGGGCCGCCCCACGGCTGCGTCAGGAAGCATGGTCCGTTCCAAGGTGGAACACTGTGTGACAGCCATCGGGCAGGGTGGGAGGAGGACACAATGCCTGGACAGCACGGCCACAGAGGGATCCCTGCCTGGGCCAGGGACCACACTGGGATGGGCTCTGAGCTGTGTCCAAAGTCCAGGGGAGCCGAGCATGGGTGTAGGGTTCCAGAATGTCCTATTTGATGGCTTCTACTACAGCCAGGGATCCTGAGGACACACTGGCCACACCCTCGGGTGCCCCACGGCTGGGACCCAGCGTCACCTCCATGATCTCAGCACTCGAGGCCTTCGCGGGCCGAGACCTTGGGCTCATCCCGGCCCCGCACGCCTTCTGCGTTTCCACACTGCTGTGTCTTTCGTGACTTTGTTTTTTCAGAAGAGGAGGCCTGCTCTGGATCTGGAGGGCAGCGGGCAGCGGGGCTGATGCTGGGGTGGCGTCGTCGTGGGCCCCTCGTCTGCCACCGCCTGCAGCCCTGCAGGCTCCCCTCCATGCACAGACCCGGCGGGCGGAGGAGGCTCAGAGAAGCCTCAGGACTCAGCGAGGTCCACGGCGAGATGTTCCGGGGCCGAAAGGGGAACGGGAGGCCGCGGGAGGCCGCTCCCTACCCAAAGGCACTGCTCTCTGCACATGAGTGGCACCAAGTGCCAAGACGGCTACCTGCAAGGATGCGCACAGAGCTCTCCCCACAGATTTCAGACGAGGAGGAGTTGACACAGCAAGAAAACGCAGACCTCAAAGTTTTCTTTTCCATAAACATCAAAGTGTGCCTCTTGTGTAGAAGACAGCACAAACGGAGCTCTTCACAGACTTCCAAGGCCACACTCCTGACACCTCCTGTCTCACAGCCCCGACTGGGCAGGGACTGGCACCTCTCATGAAGTCCCGGCTCCGGGGTCTTCCTCCAGGCTAGCGTCCACGTCACCAACACGGTGCTGGAGCGTGACCTGGAATGTCTCCCCTCCCTCCCCCCGCCTCCCAACAGCAGTGTCCCTGAGGCCTCTTGCCAATGCCTCTCCTTCCTCCCTGCCACCTCCCAACAGACAACGCTCCTGTGATGGCACGGCCATGTCTCACCTCCCTCTTCCTCCACCTCCCAACAGGCAATGCTCCCAGACTGAACGCCAGCATTGCTTATGGACGGGGCTTTTCCAAACGCCAATGGGGAGGAGGTCCCTGGCGGGGAACGCACCCCCCGGTGAGTATTGTGACGAGAACACGTGGCATCCAAGGGCTAGGCCCTCCCGGGCTCCAGCAGGTTAGGAACTGGAGCTCGAGTCTGCACTTCGGCGGTTCCCTCAGGACCCGTCTGTCACGTGAACAGGGTATCAGGAAGCTTGGAAACCCAGGCCAGCTACTCCAGTCTCCACGGGCAGACGAGACACTGAAAACCCAAGAGAAAACAAGCAATCTCCATTTTAATATAAAAGAGGTGCTGTCCAATCACTTCAGTTAGAGAATTACACGGAACAGATGGGCTCGTAGCATTTAGCAAAATTCACTTCAAGATTATAGAGCCTTTCAATTATAAAAATAAATCTTTTAATTAAAAAGAGTATATTGGCAGTCCTGGATACATCCACAAAACAACTGGAAAGCATCAAAGCAGGGCTGCAGTGGACACGACCGCAGGAGCCACGGGTCCCCAGCCGCACACGACCGCAGGAGCCACGGGTCCCCAGCCGCACACGACCGCAGGAGCCACGGGTCCCCAGCCGCACACGACCGCAGGAGCCACGGGTCCCCAGCCGGACACGACCGCAGGAGCCACGGGTCCCCAGCCGCACACGACCGCAGGAGCCACGGGTCCCCAGCCGCACACGACCGCAGGAGCCACGGGTCCCCAGCTGGACACGACCGCAGGAGCCACGGGTCCCCAGCCGGACACGACCGCAGGAGCCACGGGTCCCCAGCCGGACACGACCGCAGGAGCCACGGGTCCCCAGCCGCACACGACCGCAGGAGCCACGGGTCCCCAGCCGGACACGACCGCAGGAGCCACGGGTCCCCAGCCGGACACGACCGCAGGAGCCACGGGTCCCCAGCCGCACGGAAGTTTGACGCAGACTGCGTTTTACTTTTAGATGATACGCTTGCTCTCCCTCTCCGGCAGGACACACTCAGAGGAGGCTCTGTGGAAGGGACGTGGGGCCTCCAGGCTCCCACGCGAGGACGGTGGGTCCCGGGCAGCGAGCCCTGGGCTGCTGTTCAAACAGGTGGGTGCCCAAGCAAAGCCCATCCGCCGGAGCCCAGCACCTGCTGCCGCGGGGAGGAGTCGGAGCCCAGCTGGAGGCTTCCTTTCCCAGCTTCATCTTCTAGGGACTCCCGGAATGACTGAAATGCCCCTGCGGTGACAAAACAGCACCATGTGCGCATTAACCTACTTTGGCCGAAGCAGCACGCCTCGCTGTGCCCCACACAGAGCGCTCACTGACGTGACCGGGAGACCCAGATGACGTTTTAACTTCTGAAGGGAGAATGTTTATGAATACTCATATTAAAGTGCATCTTAAACATGAAGGCACTTCACGAAGCTGTGGAGAGTGAACTAAAGGGAAGTCCATTTGGGTGCAGACAGTTCCGAAGCCCTGCAGCTTCTTCCCCACACCCCCTTCCGTGAGCTTTCCGACTAGGGATCTGCAGCACCCGACAGTGCCTGATTCCCACAAAGGCCCCAGCCGGCATTACTTCCTTTCTCTCCTACAGCACTACCAGGGAAAAAAAGAGAATGAAAATATCATTTACATATTTATAATTTTTTTAAAAAATGCTTATTTTACTTTAGAGAGCTCCCCCATCCTCTGGTTTACTCCCCAATTGCTCACAACAGCCAGGGCTGAGGCAAGGCTAGAGCCAGGAACTGGGGATACAGTCCACGTCTCCCCTGGGGAGTGGAAGGAACCTTATTTCTTGAGCCATAAGCACTGCCTCCCAGGGTCTGCATTTGCCTGGAGCTGGAGTCAGGAGCTGGCACCAAGAATTGCACCAGACACTCTGGTGTGAGACACAGGCATCTTAACCACCAGGCTAAACATCCAACACTAATAAAAAAGTTTACATGACGTCTAAGTACTGAACGAGGACTCAATATATGAGTCAGGTACTGGGCTTGTCCCGAGGGGCATAGAAAAGTGCAGAATCATAAACCCTCCCCCCAGAGCCCTTCCACCCCCACCTCATCTCTCCTCCCCACAGCCATGACTGGAAGAACCGCATGCTGGGGAAGGATGGACAGCTGGCCAGACGCACACTGGGCCACACGTGGTGCCAGCAGTGTCCCTGGCCTCAGAGCAGGGGCAGGCTCGGCCTCCCTGCCCTGCCAGGACTCGCGTGGTGGCTGCGCTGGCTGAGGCCCAGGAAGTCTGGGGTGGGCAGGTGACTGGGGGTACAAAGTGGTCCGGCGCACGATGGCACCTGTTTCCAGGAAGGCGGTGCTGCCCCAAGCCATGGAGAGGTTAGGGAGACTCAGAGCCTCGTGGAGGTCACACGCACGCCTCAGCCAGGTGCTGAGAACCAGACGCCATGCGAGCCAGGGAAGGGGCACCTGATCCCACCTGACGAGGGGCTGCGAAGGCTGCACCAGGCCCCCAGAGGTGTCAGAGAATCTTGTGAGGTGGAAGGGGCATCCCAGGCACTTAGAACAGCATGAGGTCAGAAGTTCCCAGAACAGGAGATGCTCTCCACGAGGGGAGCCAGGGGTTCCAGGAGCACACGCAGGCGTGGGAGATCCGTCTGGAATGCCAGGCGGCACCAAGACTGTGCAGGGCCCTGAACTCCACGCTGAATAAAGACGCTGGGCTTATTCCACAGGCCCGTGCTTCCCGGAAGAGCCTCAGCAGTACCCAGTCAACAGGTACTCATCCCTTTACCAAAGGACCCCGGGTAACTGGTTTCCGGGCTCATTTCCCGAATCCTGAATCATCGAATGCTCAAGTCTCTGAACGGTGGGGAGAGGAGGTGCCTTTGCTGAATGCCACGGGCCAGGAGACGCTTCTGTCGTGAGACCCTCGGTAGCTGGAGCCCAGCGGGAACTGCAGCTCTGGGAACGGCACCGGGCAGGGACAAGGTCACAAGCTCAGGAAGGCACAGAGGTGAGCAGTGCAGGTGGGGTCAGGGGACAAGGGCCTCACTTAGGGGAGAGACGGAGCGATCGGGCGAGGAGACAGTGCTCGGCAAGTAACTCCATCATGCTCACGCCCATCACACGCTCAACACAGAACGAGGCTTGTGGGCGAGGTACTCGCTGAGGTGCCCCTCCCTGCCCTGCCCCAGAGGGTGGCATCCGAAGACATGCTGGAGGTGGAACGGGAAAGGGTTGGGACAGCACAGGGACCATACGGGGACGCAGCAGGCTAAGCCACCGCCTGTGACACCAGCATCCCATATCAAAGTGTGGGCTTGAGTCCTGGCTGCTCCACTTCCCATCAAGCTGTTGCAAATGTGCCTGGGAAAGCAGTGGAAAACGACCCGAGGACCTGAGCATGCCACCCCCGTGGGAGACCCAGATGGGGTTCCAGGCTCTTGGCTTGGGCCTGGGGCAGCCCTGGCCACTGCAGCCATTTGGGGAGTGAGCCAGCAGAGGCAAGACCTCTCTGTCTCTCTCTGTCACTCTGCCTTTCAAACAAATAAAATCTTAAAAAACACCACCACCACCACCACTTGGGACCAGACAGACAGAGCCCATCGACAAGACAGTCGAGATCTAGAATCTTAGACCTGGAGAACCTGCGGACATTGCTCCTCCTGACCTTTGCCCCAGTGCTCCTGTCTCGGGAAAGTTCTCAGGGCCTGCCACCGACTCACTTTTCTGGAACATTCCAGCTGGGGACTGTCTCAGAGCAGGAAGCCCACACGCGAGCCTGGTGCTGTTCCTGACCAGGACACGGGGAGGACACAGATGCCGGGCGTCCTGGGCTCTGAGCTGACACGCACAAGCCGCAGGGCGTATCTGCTGAGGACTGCTGGGCATGGAGCCGGTCACTGACACAGCCAGGAGTGAGGACTCGTGGCAGCTGATGTCTTCCTGTGGACAATTAGGGTCCTCTGCTTCCTGTTTGCTTAGGCTTCCAAAGTGACCCAAAAAGCTATAGTGACAAACATACTACTTTTGGTAAAACATGATTCCAATACTTTCCCACAGAGCAAGACAGGCTTTTGGAGAGGAAGCGTCCACTGCTTCTGAGGGGATACTGGGGGCTCCGGGTGGGCTGCTTCTGGCTGTGTTCCTGGCGGGACACCTGCCTTCACACATCAGCCTCAACAGGGCTCTTGACGCTCTCACCGCGGTGACCCCTCACGGGGTGCTCCCACAGCCCACGAGCTTCCGGCTGTCCAACTCTACCTCGCAGGGCAGATCCTTCCTCCCTGGGCTCTGCTACCAGGCCGGCAGGGCCACACCCGCTCTGTGGCAGGTCTGTTAGAATTCAAGTCACACGTGCCGAGGGAAAGCACTTTGCGACACCCCCTTGTCCCTTTTTGAAAAAGCCACCCTTCGTCCACGCGCAGAAGCCTGGCTTGCGGCCGGCCCTCTGCCCTTCCCTGAGGAACCGTGCGACGAGTACCAGCAGCCGCTCCGCGTCGGAGAGCTCTGGAATTCCTGCCTCTGCCGATTCCGTGAGGAAGCCCTTGCTTTCTCTAACAGCAAATTCACCTGTACAGCTACACAGTGGTGTCCTTTCTTCACAGGCTTCTCCTGCGGCCTACACTGCGTGCCTGGGCTTACAGACCCCCGCCCCCCTTTTACCCGCCCCAGTCTTTGTAGGAAGAGGCAGCCGTGTGACACCTATGTACACCTGGTGCAGATTTAAGATACACTGTTGCCTCCTCCTCCTCCCTCGCTGGAGGTAATCATACTGCTCTAAGGTGGGTGTGAATCCTTCCTTAGGGGCCCAACACGAAACAGATGGGATTTGTGAACAGGATTCAGAAGGGAGCTGCACACTCAGTTAAGGTCAAGCAGCTGTCAGAAGCTGGAGGAGAATGTGCTCCGTGTTATGTGTTGCTGGCTGCCAGAAAGGAGCAGGGACATTGGCCAAGGGACACAGCCAAGTCCCCTGCCCTCCCTCTCCAACCTCTGTCCAGTCTACTGCCTGCCCCACGTCCCCGAGTGGCTGGACCCAAAGGAAGTCTGAGAGCCAGACGCCCACTCGTGTGGCCCACACGGGCCGGCTGCTGGGCAGAGTGCAGAGATGGGCAGTGGACCTGCGGAGCAGACTGAAGGCAGAGCCTGGATGCTGCAGTTCTTCGACGAGGACTGAATCACGGAACCTGAATCCGTTCAAAGGGCTCAGGAAAAACACGATCAACAATCCAAGGAAGGTAGGAGGACCACACCGTCGCAGGGGCAGGCGTCTGCGGCGCTCAAGCCACCATGCAGGAGGCCTGCGTCCCACATGAGTGTGTCTGGGCTTAAGCTGCCAATTCCAGCTGGTTGATCACCTGCACCCTGGGAGGCAACAGGTGATGGCTCGAGTAGTTGGGTTCCTGCCAACCACGCAACAGACCTGGATTGAATGGCTAACTCCTGGTTTCAGCCTGGCCCAGCCCTGGCTGTTGTGGGCATTTGGGAAAAGTATCAGCAGATGGACAACCTCTCTCTCTCCCTGCCACCTTCTTTCATCCCCGCCCCCCCCTCAAATAAAGAAAAATAAAAACACTTTAAAAAGAATGTGGGCTGGGGCTGGCGCAGTAGTGCAGCAGGTAAAGCCACTGCTTGCAGTCCCAACATCCCATCTGGGTGCCGGTTCGAATCCCGGCTGCTCCACCTCCAATCCAGCTCCCTGCCTGGGAAAGCAGCAGAAGATGGCCCAAGTGCTTGGGCCCCTGAACCCACGTGGGAGACCTGGAAGAAGCTCCAGGTTCCTGGCTTTGGATGGGCCCAGCTCCGGCTGTTGAGGCCATCTGGGGAGTGAACTAGCAGATGGAAGACCTCTCTCTCTGTCTCTTCTTCTGCCTCTCCATAACTCTGCCTTTTAAATAAATAAATAAATATTTTTTAAAAAAAATGTAGACCAACTAAAAATTATCTCACTAAATAGAAAATAACAAAAAACAAATTTTGTATATATATATATGTGTGTGTGTGTGTGTGTGTGTATAAACAGAAATTCTAGAGTTAAGAGGTATAGCAACTAAAATGAAAAATTTATGAAAGTGGCTCAACAGCAGATTTAAGCAGGAGAAGAAAGGTAGAGTGAATCTGAAGTCAATGAGATTATCTAGTTTGAAGAACAAGAGAAAAAAGAGTGAAAAAAATTTACAGTACCTCAGAGAGCTATGGGACACTATATTCAATTGTATCAATATGCACACAAACAGGTGTCTCAGAGGAAAAGGAGGCTGAAAACATGTAAAAATACTTGGAGAAATAATGGCCAAAAGTCTTCCCATGTTTGATAAAAAACAATCTATACAATCAAGAAGCTCAAGCAACTCCAACCAGGATAAGCCAAGAGACCGACACCAGACACGTCGTAGGCAGGGTTATCTGAGATCGACACCAGACACGTCGTAGGCAGGGTTATCTGAGATCGACACTAGACGCGTCGTAGGTAGGGTTATCTGAGATCGACACTAGACGCGTCGTAGGTAGGGTTATCTGAAACCAAATACTGAAAGCAGCTGACTTCTCATCAGAAATCACGGAAATCAAAACACCATGAGATAACATAACCAAAGTGCTGGGGGGTGGAGAAAATCTACCAGAAGTTCTATATCCAACAAAATTATACTTCAAAAATGATAGTGGAATTAAGACATCCTCAGATAAAACCAGAAAAATCATTAATAGTAGACGTGCTACACACACACACACACACACACACACACTGAAGCATCAATACTAACTCATCGACAGAAGACAACATTTGAATGGGAGTCCTTCTAAAGCAGTATTACTAATGTATAACATTTAGATTCTTTAACCCTCCCCTACTCGTGAAATGGATTTTTAAAGAAGACTTATTTTATGTATTTGAAAGGCACAGTTAGAGATTGATCTTCTACCTACTGATTCACTCCCCAAGTGGCCGCAGCGGCCAGGGCTGGATCAGACCAAAGCCAGGAGCCAGGAGCTTCTTGGGGGTCTCCCACGTGAGTGCAGGGGTCCAAGGACTTGGGCCACACCTGCTGCTGCTTCCCCAGGTACAACAGCAGGGAAGCTGGAAGTGGAGCAGCCAGAATCCACAGCAGCACCTAAATAGGATGCTGGCGTCACAGGGGGCAGTTTTACCTGCCACACCACCACGCCAGGCCCAAAGCTGATCTTTAGATGAGGTTGAAATCTAATTTTATTTTCCTCATATGTGGATTAGCCAACTGTCCTAGCACAATGTACAGAGAAACTTGTTCTCAACTGCCGTCTATTCATGCTTCAAGAGTCCATTTCATCGGTCTATTTGTCCCTGGGTCAACACCACTTGGCCTTGATCAGCACAGCTTGTGATGTACGTTGGTTTCTGACTGGAGACCTCCTCCACTTTGCCACCTGGCCACGCCTGCCTTCCTTCCATTCCCGTCACGTTCTTCAGTGTCCCTCTCTAGCAGTCTCTAAGCCCTCCCCTCTGGATTTCCTAGTGGGTCACCCCCTGCGCCTCTGACGCTCTCGCCCACACACGCACACTTCTCACCTCTTCTCCCCCACTGTCTGGGACGACCTCCCAGATCTATGCCCCGACTCACTGAGTCTTTACTGTGTCTAATCTGATGGTTTGTTTTTTAAAAGACATTTCAATGACCATATCATTCACTTTCAGTTTTTCTGTTACCTTCCAATTCTATGTTTCACACTGCCTTCTTTTATTATGGCTCCATTTCTTTATTGTTTTTGAAAATTGTAAATATCTCATGGTGAACTTCAGCCTCTTTCATCTCCGATTTGTGGCTACGTGGATTCTGCGGGCTGCTTCCGAAGTGCTGGACCTGTTACATCCCATCCTCACTGGGTGTTCGACCTCCGGACGTGTGTGCACTGAGGGTGGAGGCAGTCCTACAGCACCTGAACCACTCGGACATCTGGGTCTACTTCTGCGTTAATGCTGTGACTGTACACTGGCATAGGATACGCTTGGAGCCCACATTTTAACTTCCATTCCCCTTGTAGGGTACGGTCAGATCTTCAGGGCGCACAGCTTTATGCAAGGGTTCAAATTCCAGCTCCCACTCCTCTGTTAGGCCAAAGTCACTTCTATCTCAGGACATTTTTCTGGCCCCACTGTAGGACAAAACCTGGGACAGCCAGGGCCCACTGACGGCCGCTGCAGCACGTGTCTGCACCTTCTCTTGCGCTGTGGTTACCTGTGTGTTTACCTCTCACCCCGGACACTGCCTCTCTGTCCACAGCAGGGGGCCACTCTGATCGCTCAGTCTAACCTGTTTGTAGGAGAGCTACACTGCATTTTCTTTGTTACCTGGAGCCCCTCAGCTCCTTCAGGCCTGGAAATGACCTAAATAACACACTGAAACTTTCTAACAGCAGTTTCCTGGTATGTGCATTTCAGAGGAAACAATTATGGTCAGACTCTACCAGAAGCTAAATCTGAAAACGTGATCAAGGATCTACTAACCTCATCCACTCTGTGACTCCCTTTGGCAACACTGACACAGACTCTGCCAGGGGCCAGCCTATTCCTTCAGGGTGCGAACACATCAGCCCATGTGCCTTAGCCAAGGACCTCTCATTGTCTCTGGGAACATGGTCTACACAGACCCACCCCGTCACTGCCACTCTTCTCAGAGCGGGTGAGCCTGGAGTGGGAGTCCGGCTGGCCCGTGGGCTGCAAACACGCTGACTAGACAGAAGGGCTGAAAGAGGACAGGGTTCCAGTGAGGCTTGAGCCCCTGCCCCCTTTGACCATCGCACACGGCAGCTCAGCAACTTCACCTCTGAGGGCCTGGTTTTCCTCATCTGTACACTAGCAGGGCCGGGCCAGGCCAGGGAACCCCAGGAGCCCTGAGGACCCTATGGGAAAAGGTGTGGTGCACAGCTGGTCCTTGCAGAAGGACCAGTGGAGTCCCAGGGACCTTGGTCCTTGCACAATGACCAGTGGAGTCCTGGACAACGTTGGTCCTTGCAGAATGACCAGTGGAATCCTGGGAGACCTTGGTCCTTGCAGAATGACCAGTGGAGTCCTGGGGGACCTTGGTCCTTGCACAATGACCAATGGAGTCCTGGGGGACCTTGGTCCTTGCAGAATGACCACTGGAGCCCCGGGGGACCTTGGTCCTTTCACAATGACCAGTGGAGTCCTGGGGGACCTAGGTCCTTGCAGAATGACCAGTGGAGTCCCGGGGACCTTGGTCCTTGCAGAATGACCAGTGGAGTCCTGGGGACCTTGGTCCTTGCAGAATGACCAGTGGCATCCTGGGGGACATTGGTCCTTGCAGAATGACCAGTGGAGACCTGGGGACCTTGGTCCTTGCACAAGAACCAGTGGAGTCCCGGGTACCTTGGTCCTTGCACAATGACCAGTGGAGTCCCGGGGACCTTGGTCCTTGCAGAATGACCAGTGGAGTCCCGGGGACCTTGGTCCTTGCACAAGGACCAGTGGAGTCCTGGACTACGTTGGTCCTTGCAATGACCAGTGGAGCCCTGGGGACCTTGGTCCTTGCACAAGGACCAGTGGAGTCCCGGGGGACCTTGGTCCTTGCACAATGACCAGTGGAGTCCTGGGGGACCTTGGTCCTTGCACAATGACCAATGGAGTCCTGGACTACGTTGGTCCTTGCAGAAGGACTAGTGGAGTCCCGTGGACCTTGATCATTGCAGAAGGACCAGTGGAATCCCGGGGACCTTGGTCCTTGCAGAATGACCAGTGGAATCCCGGGGACCTTGGTCCTTGCACAATGACCAATGGAGTCCTGGACTACGTTGGTCCTTGCAATGACCAGTGGAGCCCTGGGGACCTTGGTCCTTGCAGAAGGACCAGTGGAGTCCCAGGTACCTTGGTCCTTGCACAATGACCAGTGGAGTCCCGGGGACCTTGGTCCTTGCAGAAGGACCAGTGGAGTCCCGGGGACCTTGGTCCCTGCACAATGACCAGTGGAATCCCGTGGACCTTGGTCCTTGCAGAAGGACCAGTGGAGTCCCGGGGACTTTGGTCCTTGCACAAGGACCAGTGGAGTCCCGGGGAACCCTCCACGACTGTGATGCCTTCTGACTCTTGGAATGTAAGAAGAAAGCACTGGTAAGAACCAGCTGTTGCTAAAAACAGGATGCGAACAGCGAACCCCTGCACACAAACCTTCCTCAACTGTGTGGCAACGCTCCATCGTCATCGCTGGCCTCTGTCCCGACCTTGACACTAAGACCTGCGCCAAGTACCAGGCGGGCAGCATCTCCCTGCAGGCCCTCCCGGAAGGCAGGGCCACCAGGTCTGGCAGCATTTGTAGACGATGCAGAGGTAGGAAGCAGCAGTCCCCAATCATCTGGGGCTGTGCAGACGGAGCGGCCACAGCTGGGCAAGGCCGTGCATTTAGGGATAAACCATGTAGGCTCAGAATAATCATACTTTGGCGCCTCCCTCTGTCCCCACAGGGAAAAGTGAACCAAAGCAATGGGTTTGGATCAAACACCTTCCTTCCTCTGCTGTTTCCACCCCCACACTGCATGCCTCTCTCCATACACACACATGCACGCACACATACAGTATCTACAAGACACACGTGTGCATATACTCATGCCAGATACATATATGCACACGAGTGTGTACACATTCACCACACATATGCACACAAACAAGCACTGTGCACACACACGTGCTGGCACGCACACACACATGTGCACAGCACTGTCAGACACTGGACTTCAATATCAAAAAGTGAGTAAGAATGTGGAGGCTTTTTAAGACTGTGCCCTTGGGGCCAGCACTGTGGCACAGTGGGTAAAGCCGCCTGCAGTGCTGGCATCCTATATGGGCGCCGGTTCAAGTCCCAGCTGCTCCACTTCTAACCCAGCTCCCTGCTAATGGCCTGGGAAAGCAGTAGAAGATGGCCCAAGTGCTTGGACCCCTGCACCCACTGGGAGACCTAGAAGAAGCTCCTGGCTCCTGGCTTCGGATCAGCACAGCTCCAGCCATTGCAGCCATCTGGGGAGTGAAATCTGGGGAGTGAACCAGTGGATGGAAGACCTCTCTCTCTGCTTCTGCCTCTCTGTAACTCTGCCTTTCAAATAAATTAATTAATTAAAAAATACTGTGTCCTTGGGGCCGGCGTTGTGGCGAAGTGTGTAGCACTGTTGCCTATGGTGCTGGTATCCCATATGGTTGCAGGTTTGCGTCCTGGCTGCTCCACTTCCCATCCAGCTCCCTGCTAATGGCCTGGGAAAAGCAGCAGAAGACGGCCCAAGTACTTCGGGCCCTGCACCCACATGGGACACAGGGACACATGGCTCCTGGTATTTTTTTTTTAATTTTTTGCCAGACAGAGTTAGACAAGAGACAGAGAGAGAGTTATAGATAGTGAGAGAGAGACAAGACAAAGGTCTTCCTTCCGTTGGTTCATTCCCCCTAATGGCCGCTACCCTAATGGCCAGGAGCCGGGTGCTTCCTCCCAGTCTCCCACTGGCATGGGTTTGGCCCAGCCCTAGCTGTCATGGCTATCTGGGGAGTGAACCAGCAGATGGAGGAGTCTCTCTCTCTCTCTCTCTCTCTTTATAACTCTTTCAAATAAATAAATATATCTTTAAAAAAAGACCACGTCCTTCGCACCTGCCTGCAAATGAAGCAAAACTTGATATGCTGGCGACCCGGCTGGCGCACACAGCCCGTCTGGTGCAGTCAGGGCTCCAGGGCACCAAGCAGCAGCTGAGCACGCGGCTTCAGTGGCATTCACCGCAGTCCGAGTGGTAAAACCCAACCACCCATAGATCAGAAGTCAAGGAGCACCAGTGACGGGCAGCTTCAAAAGCCAATGGCAGTAGTGCCCCAGTGGCAGACGGCTGGGACTGGCTCCACCAGCTCCTGCACGCTGAGCTGCCTGGACCAAAGCCCTGAGCCCTGGGGTGGGCAGCAAAGCCCTGGAAGCCTGCGTCTATCAGAGCGACTGCTTTTATTCCAGGGGAATCTATCAGCTGAGCAGCCAGGTCAGGTCCAGTCCATGTACTTCAATTTCAAAGGGAGGGAACTGACCACAGGACTTACCTACACCTGAGGAGGAGGAGACATGAGGGCCACACAGGGCAGGGAGAGGCAACCAGCCACTCAGCGCAGGGCCCGGAGTGGGTGCCCCCAGCGCAGGGCCAGGAGCGGGTGCCCCCCAACAAGGGTGGGACCACACTGGGCCTGCTCCGTGGGAGCCCCAGCAGGCAGGGGCAGAGGGAGAAATGCCCAGGCTTCTCCCCAAGCCCAGCTCAGCTCCCAGGTCCTGCCGGCGACTCTACCCAGAGGCCAGAGAAAAAGGAGTGTGGGAAACGTGGCCTCCACAGCTCAGAGCTGCGGGACAGAGGCAGGGAGCCCTGCAGGACAAAGCAGGGGCTTCGTGGTTGGTGGCCGGTGGCTGAGGCTCCACCTTGGATTCCTGCACCTCACCCCATCCCCCACAGACCTCCTAAGCCCGCTCCCCCTAGCCTTTCTGTCTTACAAGCCCCCTCCTCTCTGCCTATATCTTCTTTTGATTACTCCGGAGACCCTGGGCAGCCTCAATAGATTTCACTTAATTGGTCTGAATTTCCAAAGAACAGCCTGGTTTCCACATTACTCTCAGCTGCCACATGGCCCCTGTGCCGAGCAAGACCAGCTGGCCCGGGGAAGGAGCCGGCTGCTGAAGCCGTGGCCAGGAGAGGAGCTGTGCTGGGGACGGGGGTCTCTGCACTGCCCCTGGACACACAATGGAGGACAGCGCACAGCAGCAGGGCGCCAGCCACCGGGCCCTGGGCTGGGGCGGCCACCAAACGCCACAACGCAGAGTCCCACCACCCTTGGACACCAGCAGGGCAGCTCGGCGCAGAGAGGAGAAGCTTCTGGACGCAATGTGTAGCACGAGCTGAACGGTGACAGTAACCCCGGGAATAAACCGCATCAGGATGCCTGAGAGCAACCCCTGTGACAATGAGCGAGAGGGGTTCAAACAGAACAGACAAAAGTGCACCCTGGGACACGGGTCTGAAGAGGTCTGGGGGATGCGGGGAACAAAGGGACAGGAGAGTGGAACCCAGCACCACGCGAGGCGGCGACACGGGACCGGAGTGGAGCGGATGGATCAGCTGAGCACCTCCTGCAGTCAGAAACGGACCACAGCCCAGCTGCGAGGGCGCTCATCAGGGAGACCCCCAACCACGCTGAACCACGTGCCAGCTGCCTGCTGGGAAATCCCCACAAGCCACCACTAAGGCGGCCCCTGCTTCTCCCTGATCCCAGGGCGCCACAGAGTGTCACCTGCAGGCACCACGGTGGGAGGGGCATGCCTCTGTGAGTGGAGCCTGACTATAATAAAGTCTTCTGGAATTCGGAATTGCTGCCCATTGGTGATTTATGGTTAAGCACTACTCCCTGGGATCTGGCTTCTCTAAAAATACTATTTGCTTTTTATTTAACACTGAACCTTTTCATGTTTTAGAATACAAAAATAGTGTCTTATTATTTTAAAAGCTTAGGAGAGAAACTAGCCATATTATTAGAAAAAGAAGATATATGCAGCTATAGTCTGTTCAAATATCAAGAGGTGTGACTTTTCAAATTCACATTTCAATCTTTATTTACATAAGACTTTTAGAAATAGTGGGTGTAAATATTAAAACGCCCAAGCCTGGGTAAAATTTTATTGAGAATGACTACAAATAAAAGGAAACTGATTTTTTAAAGTCAGTTTCTGAAATTTAGATGAAAAGAATATTGAGCATTAACCAAAAAAAATGATGTTTACATATCAATGTAGGTTTTCTGCTCATAGATTCATTTCCTGTGAAACCTAACAGAGAGAAGCCTGGGGAATTACAAAGGCAGGAAAGCCCTGATCCAGCAGGTCCTACTGCTCAAACAGACCATTAGCCGAACGGCCCAATCACAGGGGGAGCGGGGAGGGGGGAGCGCTGGGAGCGCCTGCGTCCACAGGTGGGGAACCTGAGAGACACAGTGGGGCAGCCACCGGAATGGGGCCACATTTCTCCCTTTTGTAAAGATTTGTTTACTTATGTATTTATTTGAAAGGCAGAGTTAAAGAGAAAGGGAGACAGAGAGATATTCCACCTGCTGGTTCACTCCCCAGTTGGTCGCAACAGCCAGGGCTGGGCCAGGCCAAAGCTAGGAATCTGGAACGCTATTTGGGTCTCCCATGTGGGGCAGGGGCCCAAACACTTGGGCCATCTTCTGTTGCCTTCCCAGAACGTTAGCAGTGTTGTGCCCAGATCGTTGGATCCCCAAACGCCACCAGAGACTCGAACACACCGAAATGCAAGAGCAAGGTTTATTTCGGAAGTACAAGCCATGGCAGGGACCCATCTAACCAACTGCGCAGCGGAGGGCAGAGGAAGATCCCAAGCCAGGCTCGGGAGCCTCTTTTAAGGCAGGGTATGCCATCGAGGGGTGCGGGGTAACAGCGGATTGGCTGGGGTCACCTCTGGTATTTCCTGAGGGAACACGGTTGTTCCTGATTGGTTCGGACCCAGGGGATTTCCTTACACGTGAAGCTAACAAGCTGTTCTGTTGTTCGGTTTCCCCTGATTTTACAGGAAGTCGGGCCCCTGAATAGAGGCACTTTTTTTTTTTTTTTTTTTTTTTTTGGCAGGCAGAGTTAGTGAGAGAGACAGAGAGAAAGGTCTTCCTTTCCGTTGGTTCACCCCCCCAAGTGGCTGCTACAGCTGGCGCTGCGCTGATCCGAAACCAGGAGCCAGGTGCTTCTTCCTGGTCTCCCAAGGACCTGGGCCATCCTCCACTGCCCTCCCAGGCCACAGCAGAGAGCTGGACTGGAAGAGGGGCAACCGGGACTAGAACCTGGGGTGCCAGCGCCACAGGCGGAGGATTAGCCTAGTGAGCCGTGGCGCCAGCCCACTTTTTCAAAATGTAGTTACTCTGGCCCTTCAGCAGTGAGTTGGGTAGGAAGTGGAGCAGCTGGGACTCAAACTGGCGCCTACAAGGGATGCTGGTGTTGCAGGCGGCGGCTCAACCCGCTACGCCACACTGCTCAGGGATTATCCGTCTGTATGCCAAGCTATGTTTGGCAGCTGAATGAGTCAACCTGAAGATACTAGATTCAAACTGCTGCATCTCTAACTCCATCACTACTGGAATTACACCACAGAACACAGCATAACGGGTGGGAATTTCTCTTCCGGCCGAGTACAAAAAGCAGCAACCACAAATTCATGGAGCAGCTTCCCATGAAACTTTGCTCCTAATTTGTTTAGCAAAGTCCTGTAAGCAGGGGCTCACTGGGATGGTGGCTGTCATGATGTTCGGTCTTTGTTTAAAACAGAATCAGTGTCAAGCCTCCGAAGGCACAGGGGCCTGCGACGTGTCAGCCGAGGACCTCTGTAATTTACTGACTCAATCTTGTGCTTATCAGAAACACAGTGATATGTTTCTCTGAAGATCTTTAGGGGGCAATCTCAGAAATGCATGCACACACGTGCACACACAGACACAAATTCCTGGTTTCTATGTGGAATTTAAATATAATTCTGTTTTATTGCAATATTAAGATTCCAAACTTAAAATAAAAAAACCCCAAGAATTATAGAGGTTATCAAAAACATATTAACTTGTTCTTAGAGGAAGTTCAAAATTAATAACGCAGGCATTATTATGCTACTGTGGGCTTCAGGGTTTCTGCCCAACCGAGGACAGCGAGGATTCGGATCTGGCAGCCCCGAGCCTCCCGCTTCCTCCCGAAACCTGCAGTTCACGTGGAGCTGACAGACACCGGAGGAAAGTTTACGGGGACAAAAGACAAACTCCTATTTGGAAATTAGGCGGGAAGGCTGGAGCTTTCCTCCAAGGTGTCCACATTTGAGTCTTCCCACCAAATCAAGCGGCTTGCTTCTTTCCCTAAAAGTTGCCTTTTAGAATGCATTTTAAATGCATTTACAACTCCTACTTCCAGTCGGAAGCTGGAAACAAATTGGTTTGCCCCTCAACGGAACGGAAGGAAAGCTCAGCCAGTCTCGCCTCCTGACGTGCGTCCCTCGCTCCTTGGCCCTGAAACTGCGGTTTGTGTTAACTCTGCTTTGCGGGTCTCCCATCCTTCACGCCCCGGCGAGAGGGCTAATGCACTTACAGACTCCCCGGCAATACACCTCCGGCAAGGCTGGGCGGCGCTCCTGGAGCCACTCTGCAGGATCTGGTCAACAAAGCACAGCGGCAGAGGCATCAGACCAATGCTGCTTGCACTGCCCGCCAAGACTTTAAATGGGGGGGTGGGGTAGGAACGTACCACTGCACTGGGTCTCCCCTGGCCACCCTCGGGCCTGGGGGCAGGGTCCTCTGTGCTGCCAGACGCCAGGACGCCTGTGCCCACCTGGTGGCACCCTCGCTCGGGCGCACTGGCTTCTGATCGCCTGCACAGCCGTTTCTGAAACAAACAAAAGTTCACTTTGATGGCCTGGTAAAGCACCCGGCGCTGTGAGCTTGTTTTCAGAGAACACAGGGCACATGCGACCCCGTGCCGCAGGAACCCTGATGGGACGTTCGGGGAAACAGCTTCCAACTACTTCTTCCGCGAGACAGCCGTCGTTCCACGTGACCTCATTATTCCTAGCTCTGTCTGATATGTGCTTAGCTTCATACATTTAAAATAGTCATTTTAAAACAAATTTGGCTGAAATTCTTATAATAAACCATTGTGACTGGCGTACTGATATTGAAAGTGTGCAAAACCTATCAAGAAACTAGGTGTATGTTCAACACATTGTACTCACGTAATTTTCTAATGCAAAATGAGTAATTCACATACAAATAATCCTCTGTCTTACTGGCACTGAAGAGCAAATTAATTTTGTTTATTTAAAAAGTTACACAGCTCACATCGATAACCTTTGGGAAAATCAACATTTGGTGTTTGCTTTCACGTGAACTGAAAAAGATAATTATAAAATCCTCAAAATCCTCTAAGGCTACAGGAAATAAGTGTCCAGTTCCAGTGTCTCAAAACCTTGCGTATTTTTAAGGTAACAATACCACCCCGCCCCGCCCCTCACCGCCCCCCACCGCCCCGCCCCCCACCGCCCCGCCCTGCTCCCCACCGCCACAGTTACGCTTGCCAGTTTTGTGTATTATCTGCGTTAATGTTTTCTAAACAGCCTTTTTTTTTTTAACTTAATGGATCTATTCAGTCTAGAAACCTCATACCATAGTGCTAGTTTTGTTGTTCTCTAAAACACATTAAAATAGATATTTAAAAATTAAAGCAAAAATTATTGGACCCAGAACTGCTTAACATAATTTCTTGGGGTTCACTCTTGACTTCCAGAACTCACGGGCATCTACGAACGACAACCAATGCTTTCATAAGCAGAGACAGACGGAGACAGACGCGGGGAACAGGACCTGGACGGGCCATGCTCAGTAAAATGCAGATCAAATGCACAAAACATCAGTAAGGGGACGAAGGGCCTAAATACAGTCGTCCCGCAAGGCAGCTCCTACAGAAACGCGTTCGGCGGTGCCCTGGCGACTGGGATCTCCAAAGGATGCAGACAGCACTTTCCTTGATTTTTTAAGACTTTTTAAAAGGATTTAGTTATTTATTTGAAAGGCATTTGTAGAGAGTAAGAGAAACAGAGATCTTCCATCTACTGGTTCACTCCCCAAATGGCCCCAATGGCCAGGGCTGGGCCAGGCAGACGCCAGGAGTCCCGAACTCAGGAGCCTGAACACCACCCGGGTCACCCAGGTGAGTGGCAAGGGCCCAAGCACTGGGCATCTTCTGCTGCCTTCCCGGTGCACTGGCAGGAAGCTGGATCAGAAGCGGGGCAGCCGGGCCTTGAACCACTGCCCATGTGGGATGGCAGTGATGCAGGTGATGGCTTATCCCGCTACGCCACAACATCGGCCCCTGCAAATAATACCTTCTGATCAAAAAGCAACAGAAATGCTCATTATCTACAAAAGCAAAAAACGGCAAGCTCGTCGTCCACCTGGAAATTCTAAAATCCTATTATTACCTCCTCCTATTACCTCTGTCTATTAGGTGAAAGAAAGACCACAAACTGAAAATACAGAATTAAGGAGAAAGATTACAATGCACACACCACATACCGTAATCTGTGAAATATGTTTAAAGCAACAGAGAAAAATTCATTGCACTAACACTTTTAGCAATAAAGACGAAAGAATAAAAAGTAATTCATTAATAATTCCAAGCTCATAAAAAACTGGAAGAAAAAACAGAAGGAAGCCAAAGGAAAACACAAGGAAAAAATAAAGGGAAAAGCTGAAATTAATGAGGAACAAAATAGAAAGACAACAAGCTAATGAATAAACTGTCTACAAAAATAATTTGTATTCATTTATTTTTACTTGTTTGAAAGGCAGAGACCCAGACAAACAAAGATCTCCCATCCAGTGGCTCACTCTCCAATGCCTTCAACAGCAGGGGCTCAGAACTCAGTCAGGGTCTCCCACCTGGTGGCAGGGACCCAAGGACCTGAGGCATCACCTGCCGCCCGGCAGAGCGCAGATCTGGGATGCAGACCCAGGCACGCTGCGGTGGGCCTGGACCTCCTGAGCAGCACTCTAACGGCCACGTCAAACACCTGTCCCTAAGCCTTTTTTTCTTAGGAGGGGGAAGGTCAGGGGGATTAAAAAAACAGACAAACCAGTAAGTTGACCAAGAAAAAATGAGAAGGAGCACCGATGCAGAGATTAAGAAATGCACACCAAGAGAAATAATCAAGAAAACAATACATTTTTTTGAAGGTAAGGTACTACTTTGCAGTCTGCAAATCAATCTGAAAATGAGAAGAAACGGACAATTTCCTAAGGAAATTAAGGTCATAAGGGGCCGGTGCTGTGGCACACTTGGTTAATCCTCCGCCTGCGGCACTGGCATCCCATATGGGTGCCGGGGTTCTAGTCCTGGCTGCTCCTCTTCCAGTCCAGCGCTCTGCTGTGGCCCGGGAAGGCAGTGGAGGATGGCCCAGGTGCTTGGGCCCTGCACCCCATGGGAGACCAGGAGGAGGCACCTGGCTCCTGGCTTCAGATCAGCACAGCGCACCGACCGTTGCGGCCATTTGGGGGTGAACCATCAGAAGGAAGACCTTTCTCTCTGTCTCTCTCTCTCTCACTGTCTACTCTGCCTGTCAAATAAATAAAATAAAATAAATCTTCAAGAAAGAAATTACGGTCATAAAGCTGACCCCACTTCTGCTGGCGAGTGCGAACGGGTGATTTCCACAGAAGGATCAGTCACCACGCTGGTGCCTCACCGGGAGCACCAGACCAGAGGGTGGCAGGGCACTGCTGCCGAAGCTCCAGGAGCAGCCAGGCCCACGGCTCTCTCTAAGGGAGGCCCGGGCTCTGAGAAACGAGGAAAGCTTCCTCTCCTCTGACGAAGAAATCACACACTGGTCACAGACAAGAACAGGAGAGGGACTAGACCAGTGTCACTCGTGAGCATCAGTGCAGAAACACCCCGCCAGACAGAGCACCACGTTGGCAAAATTACCTGCCACGAACAAGGAAGACATCTTCCAGAATGCAGGATGTGTTCACACTTAGAGACCCGTTAACATCACACGCCACGTTAACATCACGGGCCACGTTAACATCACGCGCCACGTTAACATCACGGGCCACGTTAACATCACGCACCACGTTAACATCACACGCCATGTTAACATCACACACATTAACATCACGCACATTAACATCACGCAGCACGTTAACATCACGCGCCACGTTAACAGCACGCACCATGTTAACATCACGCACATTAACATCACGCACCACGTTATTACTGTAAGGAAAAAACAACGTGACCCCTTCATGGATGCTGAAAAATCACTCAACATACTTTAGAATGCGCTTATGACAAAAATGTTCTAAAAACAGGAATTGAAGCTAATAGTCTTAAACAAGACAAAATACACACACCTTAGTTCTAAGGTCACTATCTTTTTTTTTTTTTTTTTTTTTTTTTTGACAGGCAGAGTGGACAGTGAGAGGGAGAGACAGAGAGAAAGGTCTTCCTTTTGCCGTTGGTTCACCCTCCAATGGCCGCTGCAGCTGGCGCGCTGCGGCCGGCACACCGCGCTGATCCAATGGCAGGAGCCAGGAGCCAGGTGCTTTTCCTGGTCTCCCATGGGGTGCAGGGCCCAAGCACCTGGGCCATCCTCCACTGCACTCCCTGGCCACAGCAGAGGGCTGGCCTGGAAGAGGGGCAAGCGGGACAGAATCCAGCGCCCCAACCGGGACTAGAACCCGGTGTGCCGGCGCCGCTAGGCGGAGGATTAGCCTAGTGAGCCGCGGCGCCGGCCAAAGGTCACTATCTTTCTAAAATGCTTTAATTGGAACATTTTGTAGGCAAAGGACAATTGCTGCAACAGTCAGGGCTGAGCTAGGCCACAGCAAGGAGCCAGACACTGCCAGGTGGGGGTCAGCACCCAGTTACCTGTGGTGGTCACTGCTGCCTCCCAGGACCCACACTGGCAGGACACTGGAGTCGGGAGCCAGAGAAGGGCATCAAACCCACGGTCAGCGAGGCAGGCACCCTAGCCAGCAGGTCCACTTCCAACCCTGCCAGTATCTGATCAAACGGGGACACGTTTTCCTAAGATCAAGGACGAGGGATGGGCGTTTGGCACAGGGGCTAGGATGCTGCCTGGGACACCTGCACCCCAGACTGGACTGTCTGCGTCCGAGTGCCGGCTCCACTCCTGCCTCCAGCTTCCTGCTCATGCGCACCCTGGGAGGCACAGGTGATGCCACCCAGGAGCCCTGGCTGAGCTCCCAGCTCCTGGCTTCTGCCTGGCCCAGGCTGTCGTGAGCATTTGGGGGAATGAACCAACAGACAGGAGACCTCTTTCTCTCTTTCCATCTCTTTCTCCCTCTCTCTCATCTGCCTTTTACTTTCAAATAAAATCTTAAAAACATTTTAATCCTCTAAGAAAACAATAAAAGAACAAGGGAAAGGTGTCACCATCTCCGTTTCTGTTGAACGTTATACTAGAGGTGTTTGTAGAAATTATCATATACCCAGAAACCCCCAGAGAATCAGCGATAAAACTCAGTGAAAGAACTCACAAAAATCAACAGCTGGGGCTAGCGCTGTGGCACAGCAGGTACAGCTGCTGCCTGTGATGCCAGCATCCCACGTGGGCACTGGTTCATGTCCTGGCTGCTCCACTTACAATCCAGCTTCCTGCTAACGCACTTGGGAAAGCGCTGGAAGTTAGCTCAATGTCCTTGGGCCCCTGCACCCACATGGAAGAGCCAGAAGAAGCTCCTGGCATTGGTCCAGCCTAGAAGTGAACCAGCAGATAGAAGTTCGCTCTATCTCGCTCTCTCTTTCTGTAACTCTTTCAAATAAATAAAATAAACCTTTAAAAGAAAAAAAAAACAACTTTCAATCACAAACAATAACTAGTTAGAAAAAAACTCCATTTAAAATAATTCTAGCAAAGAGTAAATAAATATTAAACTTAAGAACTGTTCAAAACTGATACTAGGAGACGTTAAGACGTTCTTGCAGAATGCATCAGGAAACACAAACAAGCGGAGAGAGAGCCCCTCTTCTTGGGTGGGACAGTGTGACTGCACCAACATGATGCTTCTCCTTACCTGTAAGTTCAATGTAATCCCAGTCACAAAACCAATGAACCATGTTACAGAGTTGCCCAAGCTGAACCTAGAGGTCACACGGAAAAACAAGTGTGCAAGGATAACCAGGAAAGCCACACCCCCAGTGACGGTGCTCCTGCGTAGACAGACTGACCGACTAGCGGGACAGAGTTGCAGGTCCAGGGACAAAGCCAAATGTATATGGAAACCTGGCATCTCAAGTCAATGCATGGTGCTGGGGCAACTGCAAAGCTGTTTGGGCAAAGAAGAAAACTGGATCTGTATCTCACACCAATAAACCAAATGGATTAGGGATCTAAACGTGAAAGATCTAACGACAAAGAGCTGCAAATTTCCTGGAAAGAATGAGTGAACTCTCGGTTAACCTTGATATTTCTAACTATGACTTAAAATCCAGTGGCAACAAAGCAAAGACTGATAAGGGCCAGTGCTGTGGTGCAGCAGGTTAATCCTCTGCCTGCAGCGCTGGCATCCCATGTGGGCACTGGTTCGAGTCCCAGCTGTTCCTCTTCCGATCCAGCTCTCTGCTATGGCCTGGGAGAGCAGCAGAAAATGGCCCACGTCCTTGGGCCCCTGCACCCACATGCGAGACAGGAAGAAGCTCCTGGTTCTTGGCTTTGGATGGCACAGCTCCAGCCGTTGCAGTCATTTGGGGAGTGAACCAGTGGAAGGAAGACCTTTATCTCTGTCTCCTCTCCTTCTCACTGTCTGTAACTCTACCTCTCGAATAAATAAATAAAATCTTAAAAAAAAAAAAAAAGACTGATAAATCTGACTGCATAAAAACAAAAACTTCTGCAGGGTAAAACAAATCCCGAACCCCCTTAGCAAAGTCAAACTATATCTGACAAAAGGAAGACAATACTTGGAACATACACACAGAAATAGGGCTGAGGATCCTAATGCCTGAAACTCAAAAAATATTAGTGATAAAGGATCCAAAACCCTACAGAAAAATGGTAAAAAGACTTACGTAGTTTACAAAAAATGTTATTAAAATGGTCCTCAAACATACAAAAAAGTGTTCACACTCACACTTACTGAGATTAATGCAAAGGAAGAAACGATTCAGAACTCATCATCTGTCAGGTGGAAAACGTGAAAGTCTGATGTGGCCCCTAAAGTCTGGTGCGGCCCCTAAAGTCTGATGCGGCCCCTGAAGTGTGATGCAGCCCCTAAAGTGTGATGCGGCCCCTAAAGTGTGATGCGGCCCCTGAAGTCTGATGCGGCCCCTAAAGTGTGATGCAGCCCCTAAAGTGTGATGGGACCCCTGAAGTGTGATGCGGCCCCTGAAGTGTGATGCGGCCCCTGAAGTGTGAGGCGGCCCCTGAAGTCTGATGTGGCCCCTGAAGTCTGATGCAGCCCCTAAAGTGTGATGCGGCCCCTAAAGTGTGATGCAGCCCCTGAAGTGTGAGGCAGCCCCTAAAGTGTGATGTGGCCCCTGAAGTCTGATGCGGCCCCTGAAGTCTGATGCGGCCCCTGAAGTCTGATGCAGCCCCTGAAGTGTGATGCGGCCCCTGAAGTGTGATGCGGCCCCTAAAGTCTGATGCGGCCCCTAAAGTGTGA